>NC_041385.1:466988582-467000644 GCF_002162155.2 Triticum dicoccoides | reverse complement strand
GCAGTTGGGGGCGGTGGAGGAGGGGGTGGCGGTGGCCACGGCGGGTGGCGGCGACCGTAGGGGGTGGCGGCGACCGTAGGGGGTGGCGGAGGCCGCAGGGGGTGGAGGCGGCGGCGGTGGCGATTTCGGCGTCGTCGGCGGCGGTGGGAAGAGACGAGAGGTGAGTGAAGATACAAACGAAAGGGGAAAGGTTAAGATCTAGGTTAGATGCTTTACTGAGAGCAGCTCTCGGTAAAGGTGTCCATTACCGAGAGCCGAGAATCGACCCTCGGTAACCACTGCTTTAATTTTTTCCCTTCTCCTTTTTTTGCACTATCTTTTTTATCTGACATCCTATATACCTAACAGATTCATCCCCACTAACCTATTTATCTAAACATGCAACATGTCCACATCATCAGTCCTTCCACGTCATCAAGTTTTGGTCCTCACAACCCCACGTCTTTTACCACAAAAGCAACTATTTTTTTATTTTCCGAATAAGACGAAGCCAATCCTGTGACACCTCGCATCCCGTTCTCACTTTTTCATCTTCACACTCAGCTACTCGTGTGCCCTGCCCACACTCATCGCGTCCTCTGCACTTCTCCACACGCCTCTTCCTCTCCCATCCACTTAAAACACACAACATTCACCCCTGATTTCTTCCTTCCATCTCCATCACTCATCCCACCCCTCTATCTCCATCTCGCCGGCGGCTGTCCCCATCGCCCAATCTGAAGGTAGACTGCCATCGTTGTGTCGGCGACATTCCATGAGGGGGGGCACCCCTACATGCGTGTGGCCCATGTATATGCAAGCCGGGGTGGTGTGCTATTTGAATAAGCAATGCACGTCCTTGACGTAGCACGTGCCTCACAAAGCACACACACGGGCGGGAACGTCAAGGACCGGCTGCGTCCGTTCCCGAGACAGAATCTTCGGTGGGTGATCCCGTGACAGAACGAGCCTATACTTGGTCTATCATCTCGCGATGACATGCACTAACACGGAGTAGCAGTTATTCACCGTGGAGTATACCCTCTTGGTACCGAATAACGCCCTAGACCGCCGGGGCCACCGGATGGGTGCTCGATATGGAGACTGCCCGAGGGGGGGGGGAGGGCACCCGTACATGTGCGTGGCCCATGCATATGCATGCAGGGGTGGTGTGCTATTTGAATAAGCAACGCACGTCCTTGACGTGACATGTGCCTCACAAACCACACACACAGGCGGGAACGTCGAGGACCGGCTGCGTCCGTTCCCGAGACAGAATCTTTGGTCGGTGATCCCGTGACAGAACGAGCCTAGACTTGGTCTGTCATCTCGCGATGACATGCACTAACACGAAGAAGCAGTTATTCCTCGTGGCCTACCCCCTCTAGGTGCCAAACAACGCCCTAGACCGCCAATGACATGCTCTAATTCCCTCTTTTTTTGCACTATCTTTTTTGTATCTCATATTTCATATGCTTTTACGACCAAAGTTTATAAATTCCATGACTTTTGATGATTTTTTTTTTCAAAACTCAACTTTAAAGAGTGTTTAAAGTAAAAAAAAATGAGAAGAAGAAGTTGTTGATCGTGGCCTACCCCCTTTCTCGGTGCCGGTCAACTTTCTAGACCGGCACCGAGAGAGAACTTTAAAGAAGTATCAGAACACTTCTCTCTCCGCGGATTGCTCTTCGCGTGTCTACGACTGTGGCCCGTGGCCTCCGGGGGCTAGCACATGCCACCAAATCTTGCGTAGGCGGCCTCTCACAAGTCTGGAAGTGTTGTGGCGGTTGCAAACGCCCGGCCCGTGTCTCCGGGGTGTGCCCCCCTCACGGACGGCGCCGCCGCCGGCACCTGGAGGGGGGAAACGGACGCGTCGGGTCTACATGGATGGGGTCTTGCTATGGCTTAGGCCCGGATGTTGCTCCAAAGTGTTCCTATGGGCTGACCTAACACAACCGGGTGGAGAGTTCCACTGGTCAAAGCCCGTCCGTGCAAAGTTAGAGCGCTAGATCCCATGGTCAAACGCTACAGGGTTAGGCGGGACGGGGGCCCTGGGGGGAAGCAATGCCACCGGAGCATCGCACCGGGCCCTCATACATGCCGTACGATGTGGTGGCATGTCCGAAGAGGCGGCACGCCTCTCCGGGGTGTGGCCCCCCTCACGGCCGACACATGGAGGGGGGAAACAGACGCATCAGGTCTACACGGATGGGATCTTGCTGTGGCTTTGGCCTAGACTTGGTATGTCATCTCGCGATGACATGCACTAACACGGAGTAGCTGTTATTCACCGTGGACTACACCCTCTCGGTGACGAATAACGCCCTAGACCGCCGGGGCCACCGGATGGGTGCTCGATATGGATACCGCCCGAGGGGGGGGGGAGGGCACCCGTACATGCGCGTGGCCCATGCATATGCATGCAGGGGTGGTGTGCTATTTGAATAAGCAACGCACGTCCTTGACGTAGCACGTGCCTCACAAACCACACACACGGGCGGGAACGTCGAGGACCGGCTGCGTCCGTTCCCGAGACAGAATCTTCGGTGGGTGATCCCATGATAGAACGAGCCTAGACTTGGTCTGTCATTTCGCGATGACATGCACTAACACGAAGAAGCAGTTATTCCTCGTGGCCTACCCCCTCTAGGTGCCGAACAATGCCCTAGACCACCGGGGCCACCGGAGGGGTGCCGGTCTCTAGAACCGGACAAGGCTCATCCGAAGAAGAAAACACAAGACGTTAATTCTGATGTGCTAAGGTTGTTTGCCAAGCATGAAAGAAAACAAAAAAAAGTATAATACATATTATCGAGAATGCACAAGAAGGGAAGAGATCTAGGTGGATGGTTTACCGAGGGCAGATCTCGGAAAAGGTGGAAATTACCGAGAGCCAAGAATCGACTCTCGGTAATGACTGCTCTAATTCCCTCTTTTTTTTGCACTATCTTATTTGTATCTCATATTTCATATGCTTTTACGACCAAAGTTTATAAATTACATGACTTTTGATGATTTTTTTCAAAACTCAACTTTAAAGAGTGTGTAAAGTAAAAACATGAGAAGAAGAAGTTGTTGACCGTGGCCTACCCCCTCTCTCGGTGCCGGTCAACTTTCTAGACCGGCACCGAGAGAGAACTTTAAAGAAGTATCTGAACACTTCCCTCTCCGTGGATTGCTCTTCGCGTGTCTACGACTGTGGCTGGCGGCCTCCGGGGGCTAGCACATGCCGCCAAATCTTGCGTAGGCGGCCTCTCACAAGTCTAGAAGTGTTGTGGCGGTTGCAAACGCCCGGCCCGCGTCTCCGGGGTGTGCCCCCCCCCTCACGTACGGCGCCGCCGCCGGCACCTGGAGGGGGTAAGCGGACGCGTCAGGTCTACACGGATGGGGTCTTGCTATGGCTTAGGCCCGGATGTTGCTCCAAAGTGTTCCTATGGGCTGACCTAACACAACCGGGTGGAGAGTTCCACTGGTCAAAGCCCGTCCGTGCAAAGTCAAAGGGCTAGATCCCGTGGTCAAACGCTACAGGGTTAGGCGGGACGGGGGCCCTGGGGGAGGGGGGTAGCAATGCACCGGAGCATCGCACCGGGCCCTCATACATGTCGTACGGTGTGGTGGCATGTCTGAAGAGGAGGCACGCCTCTCCGGGGTGTGGCCCCCCTCACGGCCGGCACCTGGAGGGGGGAAACGGACGCGTCGGGTCTACACGGATGGGATCTTGCTGTGGCTTTGGCCTAGACTTGGTCTGTCATCTCGCGATGACATGCACTAACACGGAGTAGCAGTTATTCACCATGGACTACACCCTCTCGGTGCTGAATAACGCCCTAGACCGAGGGGGGGGAGGGCACCCGTACATGCGCGTGGCCCATGCATATGCATGCAGTGGTGGTGTGCTATTTGAATAAGCAACGCACGTCCTTGACGTAGCACGTGCATCACAAACCACACACACGGGCAGGAACGTCGAGGACCGTCTGCGTCCGTTCCCGAGACAAAATCTTCGGTGGGTTATCCCATGACAGAACGAGCCTAGACTTGGTTTGTCATCTCACGATGACATGCACTAACACGAAGAAGCAGTTATTCCTCGTGGCCTACCCCCTCTAGGTGTCGAACAACGCCCTAGACCGCCGGGGCCACCGGAGGGGTGCCGGTCTCTAGAACCGGACGAGGCTCATCCGAAGAAGAAAACACAAGACGTTAATTATGATGTGCTAAGGTTGTTTTCCAAGCATGAAAGAAAACAACAAAAAAAGGTATAATACATATTATCGAGAATGCACAAGAAGGGAAGAGATCTAGGTGGATGGTGTACCGAGAGCAGCTCTCGGTAAGGAAAACAACAAAAAACACCGGCATCCACCATTAAGAAGAAGGCCTATCACTTTGAATGTTCTCTGCTCGAGACATGTGAACATTCAAAGTGATAGTCCATCTCCTTAACAAGAGTGTAATGAATACCAAAGCTTACTGCATCTGGACTATCCCACTATTTAAATAGGTTTTATTGCTTGTCTCTAGGCGAGGTGGGACTAAACTTTGATGGTGCCCTAATCATTACCGAGAGTGACGCTCGGCACCTGCTCATTTACCGAGAGCCAGGAGTCGACCCTCGGTAACTTCTTCTTTACCGAGAGCCCTCTCGACATAACTGCAACAGCCAAGTGCCTCCACCTTCCAGCGCATGCCTGTTTGCCGAGTGCGGCCCTCGGTAAACTTTTGTTCCCAGTTCTATTCATACTGTTTTTTGCTCGAGTTGGTGCAGCAAAAACATTTATACAATACTCAAACTTGCATTTCAAGTCACACAGGTTAACAACAAACTCACATAATTATTAATCCATAAATAGTTCACACAAGCTTCATTTCAAATCACAAAGTAGCTCTTTAGTACAAGTGCCTACTTACTAATTAAACAACAAAGTGGTCTACATGCATGCACCATATGATAAAAAGCAACACCACAATTATGACAAACTGAAAGAGAATTATGAAGTTCTTCAACCCACTGAACCAGCTAAGCCGTGTCTGGCTTGCACCATTGCGTAATTCTGTTTTTCTCTTTTGATTAAGCAAATACTGATTGTGATGATACTCTGTCGTCTCTCTGTTGAATGAGGCGAAGGAGTTGCCTTCATAATGAAGTATTTGTTCATTGCATTCCGACCATGAATTGTAGACTCCTGGACACCGTCCTCTGTACACCACATACCACTTCATCTACAAAAGAAGAGAAATAAGGCACATCATACATAATCAACATAAGCATTCATCACTCATACAATCAAAAGCATCGCAAGTGGCCATCCAAGTCCATATCAGCAAGTACATAACTATACCACTAAATCAACGTCAAACTATCTAGGTGACTACTCCGAGGTGTAGTCGGTGAAACTAGTGATCGTCGAGTCAGAGCACGTGGGGGCATCCCCCACAGTGGAGGACCAAGCATCATCGGAATGATGGTCGGTCGACTCAATGGCTCCTTGCGTGGTGGAGCCTTGCCCTCCTTAGCTGGGGGATTCTTCTTGGCCAGATCCACAAAAAACTTCGTTAGGATCAGCTGTGGGTTCTTCTCAAGGAGTTCCTCCAATCGGTACTCGGAGCTCTTCTCCGTGTCTGTGGAGTCGACCCTAATGGAAGCTTCGCCGTTGGAGGCCATAGCCAAAAAATCGATCGATGCTAACACCTTTCATCACACAGTGGAAAATAACATAAGAATCAAACATGAAAGATATAACATGAAGAGCTAACGTAGATCGACCGACATCATCAAAAGTCGTTTTTCTTCCTCCAAGAACAACTCTCGCTGGTGGTGGTATATATGGTGGACACTCTCTCACGGGTATTTCAACTTTCTATGATGGTTGAGCTGGGTGAGCCCCTCCCGCATTATCAAGATACAACATGAGGAGCTCACCCAAATCAACCGTCATCGCTCAAAAGTTGATTTCTCTTCCTCCAAGAACAACTCTCATCAACACTATCTCACATATCTCATCGGTCACATCCGCACATAGCATCCATGCATACAACATTATCAACAATTATCTACATTTTTCTTTAAAAAAAGTATCTACATGGCATCCATCCATCTATAAATCCATCCATCTATCTATGCACCCATCTATCAATCCATCCATCAATCTATGCATCCATCTATCAATCCATCCATCTATCTATGCATCCATCTATCAATCCATCCATCTATCTATGCATCCATCTATCAATCCATCCATCTATCTATGCATCCATCTATCAATCCATCTATCTATACACACATGGAAAGGAGGAGGGGGGGCTTACCGGAGGGAGGAGCTCGGTGTGGTGTGGGGGGCGGCGGTGGAGGGGGCACCGGTCGGTGGAGGGGCGCCAGAGCAGAGGAGGAGGGGCGTCGGTCGGTGGGGAGCTGAGTGAAGAAACAGCAGGGGGAAATATGCTTAAGTAGTCGACACCACATTTACCGAGTGCTTGTCGGTGCAGCACTCGGAAAAGAAATCAACTCTAGATCTAGGTCAGATGATTTACCGAGAGCAGCTCTCAGAAAAGGTGGAAATTACTGAGAGCCAAAAATCGACTCTCGGTAATGACTGCTCTAATTTTTTGTCCCCTCTCTTTTTGTCTTTTTTTTGCACTGTCTTTTTTGTATCTCATATTTCATATGCTTTTACGACCAAAGTTTATAAATTCCATGACTTTTGATGATTTTTTTCAGAACTCAACTTTAAAGATTGTGTAAAGTAAAAAAGCATGAGAAGAAGAAGTTGTTGACCGTGGCCTACCCCCTCTCTCGGTGTTCGTCAACTTTCTAGACCGGCACCGAGAGAGAACTTTAAAGAAGTATTTGAACACTTCCCTCTCCGAGGATTGCTCTTCGCGTGTCTACGACTGTGGCCGGTGGCCTCCGGGGGCTAGCACATGCCGCCAAATCTTGCGTAGGCGGCCTCTCACAAGTCTGGAAGTGTTGTGGCGGTTGCAAAAGCCTGGCCCGCGTCTCCAGGGTGTGCCCCCCTCATGGACGGCGCCACCGCCGGCACCTGGAGGGGGGAAACGGACGCGTCGGGTCTACACGGATGGGGTCTTGCTGTGGCTTAGGCATGTATGTTGCTCCAAAGTGTTCCTATGTGCTGACCTAACACAACCGGGTGGAGAGTTCCACTGGTCATAGCCCGTCCGTGCAAAGTCAAAGGGCTAGATCCCATGGTCAAACGCTACAGGGTTAGGCGGGACGGGGGCCCTGGGGGGGGTAGCAATGCCACCGGAGCATCGCACTGGGCCCTCATACATGCCGTACGATGTGGTGGCATGTCCGAAGAGGCGGCACGCCTCTCCGGGGTGTGGCCCCCCTCACGGCCGGCACCTGGAGGGGGAAACGGACGCGTCGGGTCTACACGGATGGGATCTTGCTATGGCTTTGGCCTAGACTTGGTCATTCATCTCGCGATGACATGCACTAATACGGAGACACAGTTATTCACCGTGGACTACACCCTCTCGGTGCCGAATAACGCCCTAGACCGCCGGGGCCACAGGATGGGTGCTCGATATGGAGACCGCCCGAGGGTGGGGAGGGCACCCCTACATGCGCGTGGCCCATGTATATGCATGCAGGGGTGGTATGCTATTTGAATAAGCAACGCACGTCCTTGACGTGGCACGTGCCACACAAACCACACACACGGGCAGGAACGTCAAGGACCGGTTGCCTCCGTTCCCGAGACAGAATCTTCGGTGGGTGATCCCGTGACAAAACGAGCCTAGACTTGGTGTGTCATCTCGCGATGACATTCACTAACACAAAGAAGCAGTTATTTACCGTGGACTACACCCTCTCGGTGCCGAATAACGCCCTAGACCGTCGGGGCCACCGGATGGGTGCTCGATATGGAGACCGCCCAAGGGGGGGGATGGCAGCCCTACATGCCTGTGGCCCATGTATATGCATGCAGGGGTGGCGTGCTATTTGAATAAGAAACGCACGTCCTTGAGTGGCACGTGCCTCAAAAACCACACACACGGGCGGGAAGGTCAAGGACCGGCTGCGTCCGTTCCCGAGACAAAATCTTTGGTGGGTGATCCCATGACAGAATGAACCTAGACTTGGTCTGTCATCTCGCGATGACATGCACTAACACGGAGTAGCAGTTATTCACCATGGAGTACACCCTCTCGGTGCCGAATAACGCCCTAGACCGCCGGGGCCACCGGATGGGTGCTCGATATGGAGACCGCCCGAGGAGGGGGAGGGCACCCGTACATGCGTGTGGCCCATGCATATGCATGCAGGGGTGGTGTGCTATTTGAATAAGCAACGCACGTCCTTGACATGGCACATGACTCACAAACCACACACATGGGCGGGAACGTCGAGGACCGGCTGCGCTCGCCCCGAGAATCGGACGAGGCTCATCCGAAGAAGAAAACACAAGACGGTAATTATGATGTGCTAAGGTTGTTTGCCAAGCATGAAAGAAAACAACAAAAAAAAGTATAATACATATTATCGAGAATGCACAAGAAGGGAAGAGATGTAGGTGGATGGTTTACCGAGAGCCAAGAAACGACTCTCGGTAATGACTGCTCTAATTCCCTCTCTTTTTTGCACTATCTTTTTTGTATCTCATATTTCATTTGCTTTTACGACCAAAGTTTATAAATTCCATGACTTTTGATGATTTTTTTCAAAACTCAACTTTAAAGAGTGTGTAAAGTAAAAAACATGAGAAGAAGAAGTTGTTGACCGTGGCCTAACCCCTCTCTCGGTGCCGGTCAACTTTCTAGACCGGCACCGAGAGAGAACTTTAAAGAAGTATCTGAACACTTCCCTCTCTGAGGATTGCTCTTTGCGTGTCTACGACTGTGGCCAGCGGCCTCCGGGGGCTAGCACATGCCGCCAAATCTTGCGTAGGCGGCCTCTCACAAGTCTGGAAGTGTTGTGGCGGTTGCAAACGCCCGGCCCGTGTCTCCGGGTTGTGCCCCCCCTCACGGACGGCGCTGCTGCCGGCACCTGGAGGGGGGAAACGGACGCGTCGGGTCTACATAGATGGGGTCTTGCTATGGCTTAGGCCCAGATGTTGCTCCAAAGTGTTCCTATGGGATGACCTAACACAACCGGGTGGAGAGTTCCACTGGTCATAGCCCGTCCGTGCAAAGTCAAAGGGCTAGATCCCGTGGTCAAACGCTACAGGGTTAGGCGGGACGGGGGCCCTGGGGGGTAGCAATGCAACCGGAGCATCGCACCAGGCCCTCATACATGCCGTACGGTCTGGTGGCATGTCCGAAGAGGCGGCACGCCTCTCCGGGGTGTGGCCCCCTCACGGCCGACACCTGGAGGGGGGAAACGGACGCATCGGGTCTACACGGATGGGATCTTGTTGTGGCTTTGGCCTAGACTTGGTCTGTCATCTCGCAATGACATGCACTAACATGGAGAAGAAGTTATTCACCATGGACTACACCCTCTCGGTGCCGAATAACGCCCTAGACCGCCGGGGCCACCGGATGGGTGCTCGATATGGAGACCGCCCGAGGGTGGGGAGGGCACCCCTACATGTGGGTGGCCCATGTATATGCATGCATGGGTGGTGTGCTATTTGAATAAGCAACGCACGTCCTTGACGTGGCACGTGCCTCACAAACCACACACACGGGCGGGAACGTCAAGGACCGGTTGCGTCCGTTCCCGAGACAGAATCTTCGGTGGATGATCCCATGACAAAACGAGCCTAGACTTGGTCTGTCATATCGCGATGACATTCACTAACACGGAGTAGCAGTTATTCATCATGGACTACACCGTCTCTCGGTGCCGGTCAACTTTCTAGACCGACACCGAGAGAGAACGTTAAAGAAGTATCTGAACACTTCCCTCTCCGCAGATTGCTCTTTGCGTGTCTACGACTGTGGCTGGCGGCCTCCAGGGGCTAGCACATGCCGTCAAACCTTGTGTAGGCGGCCTCTCACAAGTTTGTAAGTGTTGTGGCGGTTACAAACGACCGGCCTGCGTCTCCGGGGTGTGCCCCCCCCTCACAAACGGCGCCGCCGCCGGCACCTAGAGGGGGGAAACGGACGCGTCGGGTCTACACGGATGGGGTCTTGCTATGGCTTAGGCCCGGATGTTGCTCCAAAGTGTTCCTATGGGCTGACCTAACACAACCGGGTGGAGAGTTCCACTGGTCATAGCCCGTCCGTGCAAAGTCAAAGGGCTAGATCCCGTGGTCAAACGCTGCAGGGTTAGGCGGGACGGGGGCCCTGGGGGGTAGCAATGCCACCGGAGCATCGCACTAGGCCCTCATACATGCCGTATGGTGTGGTGGCATGTCCGAAGAGGTGGCACGCCTCTCCGGGGTGTGGCCCCCTCACGGCCGACACCTGGAGGGGGGAAACGGACGCATCGGGTCTACACGGATGGGATCTTGTTGTGGCTTTGGCCTAGAATTGGTCTGTCATCTCACAATGACATGCACTAACACGGAGAAGAAGTTATTCACCAGGGACTACACCCTCTCGGCGCCGAATAACTCCCTAGACCGCCGGGGCCACCGGATGGGTGCTCGATATGGAGACCGCCCGAGGGTGGGGAGGGCACCCCTACATGCGTGTGGCCCATGTATATGCATGCACGGGTGGTGTGCTATTTGAATAAGCAACACACGTCCTTGACGTGGCACGTGCCTCACAAACCACACACACGGGCGGGAACGTCAAGGACCGTTTGCGTCCGTTCCCGAGACAGAATCTTCGGTGGGTGATCCCGTGACAAAACGAGCCTAGACTTGGTCTGTCATCTCGCGATGACATTCACTAACACGGAGTAGCAGTTATTCATCGTGGACTACACCGTCTCTCGGTGCCGGTCAACTTTCTAGACCGACACCGAGAGAGAACGTTAAAGAAGTATCTGAACACTTCCCTCTCCGCAGATTGCTCTTCGCGTGTCTACGACTGTGGCTGGCGGCCTCCAGGGGCTAGCACATGCCGTCAAACCTTGTGTAGGCAGCCTCTCACAAGTTTGTAAGTGTTGTGGCGGTTGCAAACGCCCGGCCTGCGTCTCCGGGGTGTGCCCCCCCTCACGGACGGCGCCGCCGCCGGCACCTAGAGGGGGGAAACGGACGCGTCGGGTCTACACGGATGGGGTCTTGCTATGGCTTAGGCCCGGATGTTGCTCCAAGGTGTTCCTATGGGCTGACCTAACACAACCGGGTGGAGAGTTCCACTGGTCATAGCCCGTCCGTGCAAAGTCAAAGGGCTAGATCCCGTGGTCAAACGCTACAGGGTTAGGCGGGACGGGGGCCCTGGGAGGGTAGCAATGCCACCGGAGCATCGCACCGGGCCCTCATACATGTCGTACGGTGTGGTGGCATGTCCGAAGAGGCGGCACGCCTCTCCGGGGTGTGGCCCCCCTCACGGCCGGCACCTGGAGGGGGGAAACGGACGCGTCGGGTCTACACGGATGGGATCTTGCTGTGGCTTTGGCCTAGACTTGGTCTGTCATCTCGCGATGACATGCACTAACACGGAGAAGCAGTTATTCACCGTGGATTACACCCTCTCGGTGCCGATCAACGCCCTAGACCGCCGGGGCCACCGGAAGGGTGCTGGTCTCTAGAACCGAGCGAGGCCCATCATTTGAAAAAGAAAGCACAAGATGGTAATTATGATGTGCTAAGGTTGTTTGCCAAGCATGGAAGAAAACAACAAAAAAAGTATAATACATATTATGGGGAATGCACAAGAAGGATGATTTTCCGAGAGTCGCTCTCGGAAAATGAGGTCATTGCCGAGTTCTGCTGGACGGCGCTCGGTAACTACTGTCGGTGCGGCTCTCGGAAAAGCCCCCGAGATCTAGGTTAAGACTTTTACCGAGTGTCGCTTAATGTTGGCTCTCGGAAATGTTTCCCGTGGGGACTTATGCAAAATTTCCCCCTCGCGTGCGCTCACTCCTCTCTTTTCTCTCTGTTTCTCTCGCCCCCGCCCCCTCTGTCTGCCGCCGCCCCATCCGGCGAGCTCTACCGCCGCCGGCACCGGGAGTGCCTCCCCCGCCCCTCCACCTCCACCGAGCCCCCCCACCGCCACCTCCA
>NC_041385.1:466982757-466988171 GCF_002162155.2 Triticum dicoccoides | reverse complement strand
TCCCCTCCACCGAGCTCTACCTCGTCCGGCATCCACCTCCACCGCCGCCCCCCTGCCCCGTTGGTGAGCCCCCCTACTCAATCTCGTTTTTTGAAATAAAAGGGGTTTCCCCCCTCTCCATTACAACAAAAGGGGTATATATATATGCATATATAGTGAATAATGTGTGTGAGTGTGTGCTTTGTATGTGTGTGTGTCAGTGGTAGGAGCTGGGACCCTAACGGGTCTAGGGCGTAGGTTTTATGGGAAGGAGGGGGCTGGACGTGGCGAAGCTCGCGGTCGCCAGTGGCAAGGCGCCATCGTGCGCGAGAGGGTGAGGTGGCGGCGATGCAAGAGGCGACTAGGGTTAGGTCTCCCGGCTCCTTAAGGGAAGCCGAGCAAATAATGATTGCTTCTTTGCTTGATTAGCTGGACCGGCACGGCTGGCGCGGTTGACGCGGCCTGGGCCGGCGCGGGCCAGTACGACCACTGCGGCGCTGGGGCGGGCGTGGGAGGCGCGGTTGGCGCCGCGAGAGCCGGCACGGGCCACTGTGTGTGCATGTGAGAGTGAGTGTGTGATGTGTGTGTATGGATATGTGAGTGTGTTTGTGTGGGGTGTGTGTGTGAGTGAGTGTTATTGATGTTTGTTTGTTTGACATATGATTGACACAACTTAATTCCTTCATGCAGGACATGCATCTATTTTGACAAGAGAGAGTGAATTCCGTTGCATGCTTCAAGGGTAATCTCTTCCCGTTCATGTGTAGGTTTTCATTATTTGTAGATCACCTAAATAGTCGCGTAACCTAGGTGTCTCCCGTTTGGAAGGGTTGTTTCTATAAATATGCAAGTTTTTGCATATTTATAACCTCGACTCTTTCGAATTGTCCACGTTTTCCATGGACAACCCGAGGATGTGTAGGCGGGTCGTTTTCATGATGTACTAAGATCCGAGACAGAATTTCGACAGTGTCTCCTTTTTGTTCTCTAGATACACATCCTCTTGGCTTATTGCTGAGACGTGTATTTGGAGAACAGCGGGGAGGTGCTGCCAAAATTTTGTCTCAGGTCGGAGTACGTCATGAAAGCGGACCCAGCCTACACATTCTCGGGTGGGATTAGGACCTATCTTTACCTATTACATAGCTCAGTGCATGTCGTAAAACTTGATGGAACCACTTGTTAGATAAAAAAATTATGTGTGTGTTTCACTTTATATCAGAGGATGGAAGAACGTGAGTGGATGTACACCGGACATCCCAGCATGGAGGGTATAACCGCTGAGTGGAGGTCGAAGAGCAATGATTTACTGGAATTAGTATTTGCTGGAGAAACGCCAGTTCGTGGAATTTGGTGCCCATGCACGGAGTGTGATAACCAGAATGAAAGAGATAAGATTACTATGAGTAAACACTTAGGCAAATATGGGTTTACGCCAGGCTATTACCGGTGGATCTTTCACGGTGAGACAGAATAGTCCAGGGCGGAGGTGGTGCGACAACGCACCGGCGAATATGATACTCAGATTGAAAACCTGTTAGATGATATCCACTATGCGGATCCTCGAGAAGACTCGAACTCCGAGGAGCCGCCGGAAAGCCCTGAAGAGTATCATGCAGCTTTGTTTGCGGCACAAAAACCCCTTCACGCCCATACAGAGGTTACTCAACTAGATGGCGTTGCACGCCTAATGGCCCTGAAGGCAAACCATAACATGAGCATAATTTGCTTCAATGATTTATTGTTAGTTATTGCTAGCCTGTTGCCTAAAGAACATATATTGCCAAAGAACATGTACGAGTCAAACAAAATCCTCAGTTCACTTAAGATGCCGTATGAGCAAATACATGCTTGTCCAAACGGATGCATGCTATTTAGAAATGAACATAAAGATACGAATTATTGTGTCAAGTGCAAATCCTCTAGGTATATTGAGGTAATAGATGATGATGGTAGTAAGAGGCAGCTCACAATTGCCGTCAATATCCTTCGATATCTTTCATTCATAGAAAGGATCCAGAGGCTTTATATGACTGAGGAAGCTGCCCAATATATGAGATGGGCCGCCGAAGGGAAGATGTACAATACAAAAAAGATGCAACATCCACGGGATGGTGAAGCATGGAAGAAATTTGTTGAAATTCATAAGAAAACAGATGACTGGAAGAGTGTAGCTGTTGGGATAACAACCGACGGGTTCAATCCATATGGTTTGATGGCTGCCATATACAGTTGTTGGCCAGTATATGTTATCCCCCTGAATCTGCCCCCTGGCGTTTGCATGCAACGACATCACATGTTCCTGACGTTGATAATTCCAGGTCCTAACTATCCCGGGAAGCATATGAGTGTGTATATGGATCCATTGGTGGATGACTTACTTGTTGCTTGGAACAACGAGGTCCGGACATACGATGCTGTTTCAAAGAAGCACTTCAATATGCATATCTGGTACCACACATCGCTACATGACCTACCGGCACGTGCAATATTTTGTGGTTGGTGTGTAAAGGGGAAGTGGCCTTGCCCAGTGTGTCGACAGCGTGTGTCTTTCATTTGGCTGGCTAAGGGTCACAAGTATGTATGCTTTGACCAACATCGGCAGTTCCTTCGTCTTGATCACCCATACAGGAAAGACGCTATGCACTTCCAAAAAGGTGTTATTGTTGATGACCCACCACCACCTATTATGACCGGTGCCTAGCTTAAGGATGAGTTAGATGCTCTCGAGTAAAAGCTTGATGGGAAAGGTTTTGTGGGGTATGGAGAGACACACCAGTGGACTCACATTCCAAGCTTATGGAGGCTCCCTTACTTTAAAGATCTTCTACTTCCACACAACATTGATGTAATGCACACTGAAAAGAATATTGCGGAGGCCTTACTCGGCACGCTCCTCGACACCGAGAAGTCAAAGGATAATATTCAGGCTAGGATCGATCAAGCCAAACTATGCAACAGGCCAAAATTAAATTTGGTGCCTCGTGCAAAAGGTAATTCTTGGAAGAAGCCACCAGCCCCTTTCACCCCTTCAATGCCCCAAAGGAAGGAAATTCTCCAATGGATTGTGAACAACTTGTACTTCCCTGATGGATATGCAGCTAATATCATGAGGGGAGTGAATATGGCTACAAAGCGAATAGGAGGCCTCAAGAGTCATGACTACCATGTATGGCTTGAGAGGATAATGCTTGTGATGATTCGAGGGTATGTGAGAGAGGATATTTGGCGAGTGCTGGCGGAGTTGAGCTACTTCTTCCATCAGCTTTGTGCCAAAGAACTAGATTATGAAGTGGTTGCAAAGTTGGAGGAACAAGCACCTGAGTTGCTATGCAAGTTAGAGACGATATTTCCGCCAAGTTTCTTTAATCCGATGCAACATATGATCTTACATCTCGCGTATGAGGCTAGAATGGGAAGACCTGTGTAGTTCCGATGGCAATATGCACCTGAACAGGAGTTCAAGCATCTTCGTGGGAAATGTAAGAATAAAGCCCACATTGAAGCCTCCATAGCCGAGGCATACCTGAACGAGGAGGTGGCCACGACCACGACAAAGTACTATCATGAAAGTATTCAGACTAGGTTAAATCCAGCTCCTCGTTACAATGAAGAACCCACCAGTAATGTTTCCGACCATAGCCTCTTCGAAGGCCAAGGTGGCAAAGCAAGTGGACCGAAGCCCAAGAACTTTTCACCTACTGAGTGGTCGACTATTATGATCTATGTTTTGATCAACATGGAAGAAGTGCAACCGTACATAAAGTAAGTGTAGAACACCTTTATTGACAACTACTCACTAGTCTTGAGTTCTAACTCAAATTCTTCATATTGCTAGGGAATTCCAGAATGAATTCTGGAAGCTACCATGGCCTCCTAGCGACGAAGAATCAGCAAACCTTCTTGAAGATACCAATGCTGATGGCGGTTTCATTTCTTGGTTCTCAAGAAAAGTAACTTTTCTAACTTTATGTTACTTCAAGTTGATCTTACTTGCCTGTAATGCTTCTACTAATAAACCAGACAATTTCCTACTAATCTTGTAGGCATATCAGGAGGTTGATATGGACGCCAAAGTGAGATAAGTAACCAAAGGTTTTGAATACGAGGCCAAGTCATTTAAGGCTTACGACATGAATGGGTATCGCTTCCACACTGATAAACACATGCGTGAGAGGCCCAACCGAAGGTCAATAAATAGTGCAGTCTATTGTCTAGGGACAGATGGACGTCACTACTATGGAACCATCAAAGAAATTTATGAGTTGACGTATTGTGGTTTACAAGGAGTGAAGCCCATTGTATTCAGATGCAGTTGGCTCAATCCTGAGAAAGTGAGACGAACCCCTAGTATTGGCTTTGTCGAAGTTGAACGAGCTTCGAAATATGCAGGAAATGATGTCTATATTATGGCTCAACAAGCTACACAAGTGTTTTTTCTCCCATACGCGTGCACATCTACGAAATATATCGATCTCTTGAAGTGGGATGTCGTGTACAAGGTACCCCGCATATCAAGGTACCTACCCCAAACAAGGACGATTACCATATAAACCCTAACACATACGAGGGAGAGTTCTTTCAAGAAGTAGACATTGACAAAGATGTAGATGATGCAAAGGAAGATGATGGCGTGCATCACAAACATGATGCTATGGAACATGAGGCCATGGATGACATGGAAGTAGATAATGCAGAGGACGAATACGAGGATGTTTCTGACCCTCGAGATTTGGCATTACTTATGCGATGGCACATGGGGCTAGATGAGGATGAGGGCCCCCCTGAAGACTTCGAGGATGAATGTATGAACGAGCGTGATAGCGATGATGAAAGCCCTGATCCAAATGATGCACCTAATATTGACCCTTATTTCTAACAACACCATGTAATCGTGTGAAAACTCTATGTATGTGTGTCACAAGTCTATGTATTCATCTGTGTCACAACTCTATGTATTCGTGTGTGTAACAACTCTATGTATTCGTGAGTGCAACAACTCTATGTATTTGTGTGTGTAACAACTATATGTATTATTGTGACAATTCCATTTATTCTTCATATGTGATATATTTATTGTATTTACATCAAGTTGTATCATCTGTACTAACTGGTTTGTTCTTCTTCGTATCAGGTGATTGAACATGACAGGTAGCAAGAAGATTCCAAAGCAAAGTTTGAAAAAAGTGAATGATCTGTACAATGATCAACCTGCTCGTTCGGTGAAAGAGGTGGCCGCTCCTTCATTGGTTGCCACAACCGCCAAGAAGGCCAAATGATTGGCGGGTCTAGACACTTGTCTGGCAAAACGTGTGAAACAAGGTCGAGTACCACGCGGGTGAGGAGTAGGAGGCGGACGAGGAGGGGGAGTAGGTGAGGCAGGAGGAGGAGCCGGATGAGGAGGCGGACGAGGAGGGGGAGTAGGTGAGGCAGGA
>NC_041385.1:466934400-466982123 GCF_002162155.2 Triticum dicoccoides | reverse complement strand
GGTGAGGCAGGAGGAGGAGGCGGACGAGGAGGTGGACGAGGAGGGGGGTAGGTGAGGCAGGAGGAGGAGGTGGATGAGGAGTACGTAAAGCAGCCCGGAGTAGAGCACCTCTTTCTTCTCCTCGACCCTCTGATGCAGTGCTTCACCGTGCTCAGGAGGAGGAAACAAAGGATGGGGATGAGGCGTGTGAGGAGGAGGACGAGGAGGATTTTGCGGAGGAGGTGGTGGAGGATGAGGAGGAGGAGGTGGTGGACGACGACGACGCCGAGAGGAGGCTGGTTGTTCGTCAGGTTTCTGAGGGTGGGGGTGGACCCTCACGGGTGACAGAGCACCACGAGGTGAGCAGTTCGCAACCGAGCGGTTCGACTATCAGCACTACTTCCAGAGGGAAAGTGTGGCTGCGTGGTCCTTCAAAGCTTCCAAGACGTCCATATGTGCATAGAGACGTGTTGATTAAACCAATGGGAGAGATGTGAGTGGTTATCTTGACTCATCCCATATAAATTGTACTTTTGTCATTTCCTCACATATAATATGACTTCACTCTTCGAAATGCAAAAGCTTAGTAAAAGGTGGTGAGAGGCGTCTGCCACGGTCGCCGAGTGGCATCATTGGGGGTCTTTGTAGGTTAAATTATCCTGGACTGGTCACTTTGCCGAATGGTATCATTGAGCCAGCTTGGTCATGGGATCACTACAAACTTGCGCCGGATTTCCTGGATATGCGTCAGAGGGTTTTTGATAACAGAGCCATGCGAGTGGTAAACGATTTCTGGGTAAGTCCTTTCAAACACCTAAATGTCAATACCAAAAGGTTTAAATTTGCCATAGTCATGATTTAACCCTTCTGACATGTATGCATGTTTGTAGGATTTATATACATGTGTTGAGGGTCAGAAGGATCGTGCAAATGTGGTGGTTGAGAATATTTCCAAGAAACTAGTCCACGACATGCACTATGAGGAGCGCGTCCGGTTAGTGGTCAAGTATCACGCGGACTATCTCAACCATAGGATTTCCAAACAGGAGGCTCGAGGGACGCATCTTTCACGAGACAATTACTTCAAGGCAAGTGACGATGGATGCTTGCTATTTCCTACACTACGACAAAATTAGAATCCTTACTAAGATGTATTTTTTTAATTTACAGGTGATTCCTCGATGGTGCGCTGACAAATGTCCGTGCTGGGAGAAGATCGTCGAACGGTGGACAGATCCAGGGTGGCAGGATGAACGTGAAGTAATATTTGAACGACGTAAGTTGATGGGGGTCGAGGACACCGTCATGGCAACCTCACCATCCCAGATGTTGTCTCAAAACATGTAGGCAACCACATCCTTTTCTTTTCATCATGTTCTCTTTCATTTGTGAGCATTCGCATTCCCTTGATTGTTTGGATCACTTTCTTTTGTAGAAAGAAGAAATTGGCAAGGATATCACTTACTTCAAGGCATGGACCATCAAACGTACCAAAGAAGACAAGGACAAGGACCCTCTCCACCCGGAGATGGACTGGATCAGCTCTAAAGCCCGGTCAGATGGAGAGAACTACACCAAAAAATTGAAGGAGATATACGGGCCTGACACTGATCCTCACGTGCTACCGTTTGACCCTCTTGTGGCCATTGTCGCGGTAGGCGGTAGACCGAATTGCCGGATGGCGGTTCACTTCAATTCTTTCATAACCTCCTCCCTTCCGAGAGTCAACACGCTTCGTGCTATGAGTACTGGCTCTACTCCTACCGTAGAGCGTCACGTACCACATTCCGTGAGCATTATTTAGGATATTCAGGTCAGTGCTTCTTCATTGATCCTTTTTCATTATTGAGGATATTTGCATTTCAACATGAATGACATTTGCATTGCCATATTGTAGACTCGACTGATTGACACCGAGAAAGAACGAGATGAAAACCGGCCAAGCTGAAGGCACAAGATGATCTAGTGAAGTCTTTACAACATATGGTGGCCAATCTTTATTCCATGCAAGGCCAACCAGTGCCAGAGATGCCACCGACGCCAGAGTGGAACATTGTGAGTTTTGTTCAAACTATTTCTATCACCATTTTCGGCATTACCATATGCATTCATCTCACTATTGGGTCAATCCATCACAGCTCAACCCATCACAAGGGTCGAACAATGTTCCGGTAGTTCCACCTCAAGTTTGTGGAGTTGGGGCAGCAAAGGGAATGATGCCTTCTAATGTTGATGTTATCACTACGGTTGATGGAGTTGGGGCAGCAAACGGAGTGATGCCTTCTAATGTCGATGTTATCACTCCGATCTCCAAAATCGCGTGAACTTCATGTTATGTTTGAAATTGTTCCTTGTATATTGAGAACTCTTGCATCTTGATACTTGTAAACTTGTGGTCTATTGCTTTGATGCACTATTGCTTTTATGTGGAATGTTTTTCAGAATCAATCATTGCTTCTTTTGTTTAATGATGCCTATATGTGACATGTTCTATGTGTGATAGGACTATATGTTGCTGCTGTATATGTTTCGCTACAGGAAAGAAACATAAACAGGGAAAAAAGGCTCCTGGGCACACCATTGCCGACGGCTGCTCTCGGCAATGACTGTGAAACTGGACCAGAACGCACCCTTTACCAAGAGGGCTCTTGGTAAAGGATAATAACCTGTAGCCCTCCTGGCAACTTTACCGAGAGGGCTCTCGGTAAAGGATAATAACCTGTAGCCCTCCTGGCAACTTTACCGAGAGGGCTCTCGGTAAAGGAAAAACAAATGCCGACGGTGGCTCTCGGCAAAATATTTTCACGGCTTTTAGGAGAAGTGACATGGACCTCCCCTATTGGCTGAGTTCGCCGGGAGCCACACTCGGCAAACATAGCGTTTGCCGACAGGGGCGCTCGACAAAGTTGGCTCTCTTTGCCGAGAGTGGCGCTCGGCAAAGATGGCCCTCGGCCTGTCAGCCTGGCCCCACGTGTGAGGAGCTGACACGTGTCAGCCACCTATTGGCTATCTTTGCCGAGCGTGGCTCTCGGCAAAGATGGCCCTCGGCCTGCTCCCCCTGGTCCCATGTGTCAGGAGCTGACACGTGTCAGCCACCTATTGGCTGTCTTTGTCAAGCATGGCTCTCGGCAAAGATGACACTCGGCCTGTTTGCCTGGTCCCACTTGTCAGGAGCTGACACGTGTCAGCCACCTACTGGCTGTCTTTGCCGAGCGTGGCTCTCGGCAAAGATGGCCCTCGGCCTGCTCACCCTGGTCCCACGTGTCAGGAGCTGACACGTGTCAGCCACCTATTGGTTGTCTTTGCCGAGCGTGGCTTTCGGCAAAGATGGCACTCGGCCTGCCCCCCCTGGTCCCACGTGTCAGGAACCGCCGTCACCGTCTGCTATCCGTTAGCTACTTTATTTTGCCGAGTCATACTGTTTGACTCTCGGCAAAGTCTTTGCTGAGTGCCCGTGTTCTGGCTCTTGGCAAACTCTTGTTTGCCGAAGAGGTGTACGCCGGGTGGCTTTTGCCAAGGGTGACACTCGGCAAAGGCTTTGCCGGTGGTTTTCGGCCCTTTGCCGAGTGTCCGTGGCACTCGGCGTACGACAGGATTCCAGTAGTGATAAGAGAATGTTTTAGGCGCATCACTCTGCTAGTTCCATTCAGTATTGGTAAAAAATAATGTTAGCATCGTGTTGAGTATATGTATTTAGCACATGTATTCTTGTACTTCAAGTCTTCCTCCTTGTGTATAGTTGAGGATATGATTGTCCTATGTACTATATATACATTGAGAGTTGCATCATATTCCTCTACATGGTATCAGTCTAACCCTCAATCCCCACCCTAGCCGCGCCGCCGTCGCCTCTCCTGGCCGCCGCCGCGGTGCCGCATCCCTGCCGCCGCCCCGCCCCGCACCTCTCTCTTTTTCCCTTCCCAAAACCCTAAACCCCATCTACCCCGAGCCGCTACCCGCCATCTAACCCCGTGCCGCCACCCTAACCCGAGCCACCACCTCTCCCACCCGCATCGCCACACCTCCCACGCCTCGCCGCCATGTCGGCCAGGTCCTCCTCCCGTCCCAGCAACCCGTTCGACTCCTCCTACGGGTCCGAACCCGAAGAGCCCCTCGCCGACGACATCCGCAATATCCCTCTCTCCGATCATGTTCCCATCACCCTCTCCCACACCTCCGCAAACTAATATGACTGGAAAACCTACTTTAATCTTCTCTTCCGTGAGTACAACCTTCGTGATCATGTGGATGGCCTCACCAACTTCTTCGCCGGCAACCGCGATGCCAACTGGCTGGCCATCGACACCACCCTCATCCGGTGGTTCTTCCTCACCGTCTCCCCGGACATCTTCCACACTGTCGTTCGCGATGGGGACGATGCCTACACGGTGTGGACCAAGATCAATGGCCTCTTCCCCAACAACAAGCTCCAACGGATTGGTTTCTTGCAGCAGAAGTTTTTTGGGTGTCATCAGAAGGACTCCACCATTGACGCCTTTTGTCTCCGCCTCAAGACCCTCTCCGACGAGCTCAACGATGTCAGGTTCAAGG
The DNA here is from genome assembly GCF_002162155.2 of Triticum dicoccoides. Taxonomy (NCBI): domain Eukaryota; kingdom Viridiplantae; phylum Streptophyta; class Magnoliopsida; order Poales; family Poaceae; genus Triticum; species Triticum dicoccoides. Next base: position 466,977,593 of record NC_041385.1, on the reverse strand, counting down.
TGGAATACGAGCTTCTCCTGTCGACGCTCACCGCCGGCCTCAGCGAGGACATTGGCAACACCGCGCCCAACCTCACTCTCATGGCATCCCCACCTACAAGCGGGCATTGGCCTATCTTCGTCTTGAGGAACGGCGGATGAAGAACCTTCATACCCGCGCTGCTGACACCGCTCTCGCCGTCGGTCTCTCCCATGGCGCTCCGACACCACCACCAGCGCCTCGTCAGCCGGCCCCAGGCAGCAGCCCCTGCCGCCCTCGGTGCCGCAGCCACCCAACCGACGTACAACGGCGGGAACGGCAGGAATCGCCGCCGGGGTTGCGGTGGTCAGCGCCAAGGAGGAGGCAAAGGTGGCGGCGACTAACCCCATCAGCCACGCTACGGTGGGCAGCAGCCCCCGCCGCCATGGGCCGGCGGCTACAACCCCTGGACGGGGGTCGTCCATGCTTACAACATGCCGGTGCCACGACCCCTCGCCCCGGGCATCCTCGGCCCCTGCCCGGCTACACACCAGGCCCTCCTGGTCGCGCCCCAAGCGGGCGCCTATGGCGGTCCCGCCGCCCCGCCCGTCGCGTCCCCCTAGGGCGCCCCTCCTGCATACGACACCCCCGGGTATGGCGCGGGCTACGGCCAGCAGCCCTATCCCGGTGTTTGGGACCCGACGATCCTAGCGGCACTCCAGCAGCCGCCACCCTACTCCGGTGGTGGCGATTGGTTCATGGACTCCGGCGCCACCACACATGTCTGCTCATCCGGGTAACCTCTCCTCCATCTATCCCACATCCACTCCCTCCTCCATCATCATCGGCAACGGTGTTGGTCTTCCTATCTCTCACGTTGGTTATGCTAGTTTTCCCTCTAACTCTAGACCTCTCTCTCTCTTAATAATGTCATTGTTTCTCCCCATCTAATTCAGAACTTAGTTTCCATTCGTAATCTTTCTCGTGATAATTCTATAACTGTGGAATTTGACGAAGTTGGATTTTCTGTTAAGGACGCTCGCATCAGGATGATTCTTCACTGTTGTGATAGTCCCGGCGACCTCTATCCAGTTCAGTCCCCGTCATCTTCGGGTGGTCCTCGAGCCCTTTCTACCGGCGTCAATCTTTGGCATGCTCGTCTCGGGCATCCTAGCACTTCTTCACTTCGTCAAATAATGAGAGGATTTTTCTTTTCATGTCATAAAATGGCCGCTCACTCCTGTGAAGCATGTCGGTTAGGCAAACATGTTCGCCTTCCTTTTACTTCCTCATCCACAGTTGCTTCTTTTCCGTTTGAAGTAATTCATAGAGATGTATGGACCTCTCTAGTACCCAGTAATTCTGGTTATCTCTACTATCTTGTTATACTGGATGATTATTCTCACTTTGCGTGGACATTACCTCTTCGTAGGAAATCAAATGTTCCCGCTGCTCTCATTGCATTTTATGCTTATGTTTCCACACAGTTTGGGCGGCCCATACTCGCACTTCAAACCGACAACGGCAAAGAATTTGACAACCTCACCATTCGCCACCTTCTTTCCTCCCATGGCACCGTGTTTTGCCTCACGTGCCCTTACACCTCCCAGCAGAACAGTCGCGTCGAGCACATCCTACGCACCCTCAACGAGTGTGTGCATACCCTTCTTTTCCATGCATACATGCCCTCCTAGTTTTGGCCAGATGCCCCTGCTACCTCCACCCTCCTCATTAAACTCCGACCCTATCGCCCACGCTGGAACTATGCGCCGCACCATCTCCTATATGGCACCCCTCCCTCCTAAGATGGCCTCCGGATTTTTGGTTGCCATTGCTACCCTAACACCACCGCCACCGTACCTCATAAACTTGCTCCTCGTTTCATTCCATGTGTCTTCCTTGGTTACCCGGCCAACACTAAGGGTTATCGCTGCTATGACCCCGTGTATCACCGTGTCATCACCTCCCGACACATGTACTTTGATGAGCTTGTTTTTTCCTTTGCACTTGAACAGGTGGCACCTTCATCCTCTCCCATGGCGGATCCTCCATGTCGTCGCCCTCTGCCGACCTTGGGCGCCCATGCGCCCTCGCCCCCAGTACTCCCCTCGGGGTCGGGCCCTTCCACGACTGCCTCCTCGGGCTCGACGCCCCCATCCATGCCCCCGCACAATTGGACGGCCTCGCCTGCAGCTGCTTCGATGCCTCCTAGGGCGTGCCCCTCACCAGCCAGGGTCACTGGGTCGGCGTCACCCGCGACTGCATCGCCGTTTCTCACGGTGGCCTTCACCCCGGCTGGGTCAGCCTCTCCCGAGGCCACCACGGAACCCGTGGATGCTGCGGCCTCGCTGACGTCTTCTGTCGCCCCGGCTCTGTCTGATGGGTCGCCTCTCCCGTGGGTGCGCCCGCTGGTCCTGCCGGGCCTCCACCAGTGGCTGGTCCCGCGGTCGGTTCGGTTACGTGCTCCCGTACGGGTGTCTTCTGTCCGAGCTCGCGTTACGCCTCAGACGAGTATGTCTGCACCGCCTCGACGTCTGCACCATCTCCTCTACCGTCCTCGGTTTGGGCCGCTCTTCGCGATCCTCTTCGGATGGCTGCGATGCAGGAGGAGTTCGATGCATTGCAGTGGAACCGGACTTGGCAGCTTCTTCCCAGACCTCGGCACGCCAACATGATCACCGAGAAGTGGGTCTGCAAATACAAGCTTCGCCCCGACGGCACCCTTGACCGCTACAAGGTGCATTGGGTTGTTCATGGCTTCCGGCAACGCACCGGCGTGGACTTCACCGACACCTTCGCTCCGGTTGTTAAGCCCGCGATGATCCACATTGTTTTACAGCTTGCGATCTTTCGTGCCTGGCCGGTTCATCAGATGGACGTCTCCAACGCCTTTCTTCATGGTCACCTCGAGGAGCAGGTTTTTTGTCAGCAACCCACCTGATTTATTGATCCGGCGTGTCCAGATCATGTGTGCCTGCTTTCCCGATCATTATATGGGCTCAAGCAGGCCCCTCGCGCTTGGTACCAACGCATCGCCATGTTTCTTCATCAGCTCGGCTTCCGCTCTATACGCTCTGATGCTTCATTGTTCGTCTATCGCCAGGGCACCGACACGGCGTATTTCTCCTCTATGTTGACCACATCATCCTGACAGCATGCACCCATGAGTTCCTTCACCAGCTTACAGATCGTCTTCACGCTGAGTTTTCCATCAAGGACTTGGGCGTGTTGCAGTACTTCCTCGGTGTAGAGGTGGTGCGCCGTCCTAATGGGTTCTTTCTTCATCAGCGGAAGTATGCTCATGAGCTCCTTGACCATGCTAGGATGCTTAACTGCAAACCCACGACCACGCCTGTTGATACAAAGGCCAAGTTCTCTGCTACTGATGGTTCTCGTGCTTCGGATGCTGCTTTCTACCGGTCCATTGTTGGTGCTCTTCAGTACCTCACTCTCACTCGACCGGAGCTTCAGTATGCATTTCAGTAGGTCTACCTTCATATGCATGCTCCTAGAGACGTTCATTGGACCGCTATCAAGCGGATTCTCCACTACATCTGTGGTGCTATGGATCTTGGTCTCACTTTGCGCGCCTCCACTGCCATTGATCTTGTCGCCTACTCTGATGCTGACTGGGCCGGCTGCCCGGACACCCGTCGCTCCACTTCAAGTTATTGCATTTTCCTGGAACCATGCTTGGTTTCGTGGTCGTCCAAGCGGCAGCCCATGGTTTGCCGGTCTAGCACCGAGATTGAGTATCGCGTTGTGGCCAACATCATCGCCGATTGTTCCTGGCTTCATCAGCTTCTTCATGCGCTCTCGTGTCCCGTTGATAAGGCCACAGTGGTCTGCTTCAACAACGTCTCCGCCGTCTACCTATCCGCCAACCCAGTTCATCATCGTCACACCAAGCACATTGAGCTTGATATCCATTTTGTTCGGGATCAGGTGGCTCTTGATCATGTTCGTGTTTTACACGTTCCCACCTCCCAACAATTTGCCGATATCATGACCAAAGGCTTGCCTACGACGTCTTTTGAGGAGTTTCGTTCCAGTCTCTGCGTCAGCAACGGTGTCGCTTCGACTAGAGGGGGGTGTTGAGTATATGTATTTAGCACGTGTATTCTTGTACTCCAAGTCTTCATCCTTGTGTATAGTTGAGGATATGACAGCCCTATGTACTCTATATACATGTGCATATGCACCCAATCAATACATTGAGAGTTGCACCCTATTCCTCTACACATCGCATCAAATGAGCGTTAATGTAAAATACTTGGTTATGCATGAATAAGAACATAAATCCAGATGATAAGAACCTCTCGCTTGATTCTGCATCCACCGGAGTTCTTTTTACTGCCAACTGGATCCTCATTCATTCCTATGGTGACCCTCCAGCGTTGCCAATATCTATGAGATTTTTGGAGCGCACCACATGAAAGTCTCGAGCCCTCGGAGACAGCTGACAATATATGAAGTAATCTACATTGAAAGAATACTGAATAAGGACAATTGCTTCTATTAGATGTGTATACTCTCTTTTATGTATATCCCCATTGTATAAGGGGTTTCCTGCACTTTACCACACATGTATATGTATTGGTCTTTGGCCCTCAATGAATACTAGTTGCTCATTATCCAACATGGTATCAGATGCTAGGCTAGCCTCTTCCTCTCGCATAATGCAACTCTGTGCGCCTCGTTCCTAGCATGCCCATCTCCGGCCGCCGCAGGCTGTATCCGGCCATCTCCTCCCTCCTACCTGCAGCTACTGCCCCATCCGGCTCCTCCCTCCTTCTTGCAGCTGCTGCCCCATCAGGGCGCTGATGCCACCCGGCCGCTGCCGTCTCGACCCCGTCCGGCCGATGTAGTCTCCAGCTGCTCCCTCCGACCGTCACAGCCGGTTGCCTCGTCTGGCCGCGGCCGTCGTCCACCCCGTCTGGCCACTCTAGCCTCATCCCCGACCGGATCCGCAGCTAGCACTGCCGATTTTCTCTCGGGTCAGCTGCTCTAGATCCCTCCTCCGACTGCTGTCGGTGGCCATCCTGTCTGCTCGTCCTTTCGCTCGAGCCCCTCGTGAGCTGTCGATCCCCTTTGCTCGCTCGGCCCCCCGCTCGATCCCCTCGTGAGCAGGTCTGCCCGATCCAGCTCGGGCCTACAATAGCAGTTGACTTAAAAAACAGAGAGCTCCTCATGTCTTCTTCGGGCTATGTAGCCGTTCATCGGTGCTCAGTGATCTTCGATGGCACCAACTATGCCGAGTTTGTGGGTTTTATGCGTATCCATATGCATGGTCTTCTTCTGTGGGGTGTTCTCTCTGGCGAGGTCCCCTGTCCGCCATGCCCTGTTACTCTCGTGGCTCCTACCCCGCCAGTACCGCCGGTTCTTGCTACCGATGCTTCTCAGGCTGATTGGAAAGCAGCCAAGGCTCTCGATGATGTCGCGGATGATGCTTATGATCAGCAGATGTCAGCTTATTCAAATGCTCTTTCTGCCTACCGAGATGATTTGTCTGCTTACACTCAGTGGTGCAATAATGATGCTCGTGCTACTGCTGTTCTTACTGCGAGTGTCCTCCCTCATTTTGCCTTGGATTTCATGGGCCTCGGCACTATTGCAGCCATGTGGTCTTATCATTGTCGGCGGTATCAGCCCTCTGGTGATGCTCTCTACTTATCTGTGGTACGTCAGGAGCACACTCTTCAGCAGGGCGACTCTTCTATTGATGAGTTCTACACACAGACGTCTGCCATCTGGCGCCAGCTTGACTCTCTTCGGTCCCTTATTTGTCGAGCTTGCCGCTGCTGCCAAACTATGCAGTCTGACTTGGAGTTTCAGCGTGTCCATGAGTTCTTATCTCGCCTTCGCTCTGAGTTTGAGCCTCTATGTGCTCACTTGCTTGCTCGTGGCTGTGTTACTATCTTGGAGGTTCTTGTTGAGCTTCGTGCTGAGGAGACCCGCCTTCGTTTTGCTGGATTGCTTGCAGTTCCTTCAGTGTAGGCTGCCCGAGCTCCTGTGTCATCTGCTCGTCTCACAGCTCCACCGTACCTGCCCACACCTTCAGGGGATGGGTCGCCCTCCTTATGTTGAGAAGGGTCGATCGCGCCATGACACCTTCTATGGCTACTACTCCAGGCCAGGTCACCCAAGGTCTGATTGTCGCCAGAAGCAGCGAGACCAGAGGCGCTCCTCTTCCAGTGGGACTCCTGTGTCATCATCGACTCCGTCACTCACTGACCAGGAGCGGCTCAAGCGCCTTCTGGCTTCCTCCAGTTCTTCATCGACGGGTTCTGCTGCTGTTGTGACTGCTTTCACCTCTTCAGCACCGCCGGCATCTGCACCGTCAGGTACATCTTCGTGGGTTCTGGACTCTGGAGCTTCCTTTCATATGTCTTCTGATTCTTCCATGTTGTCTTCTCTTTGACCTCTTGATTCTCTATTAATATTCTTACTGTCGATGGCACACCTCTTTCTGTTGCTAGTCATGGTATTCTTTCTACTCCGTCCTTTTCTGTTCCTAGTGTTTCACATGTTCCCCGCCTTACCATGAATCTTTTTTCCGCTGCCCAACTTACTGATTCTGGTTATCGTGTCATTCTTGATACCGACTATTGCTCCATTTAGAATCGTCGCACCAAGGTTTTGGTTGGTGCTGGCCCCCGGTGCCGTGAGTCAGAGGGCCTTTGGGAGGTTCACTGGCTTTGTGTTCCTTCCGCTGCCACCACTTTTGCCAGTTCTCATGCTCTTGCCGCCTCCTCGTCTGCGTCCTTCCAGTAGTGGCACCATCGTCTTGGTCACATATGTGGCTCTTGCTTGTCATCATTAGTGCGGCACGGCCTCTTAGGGTTTGTCTCTGGAGAAGTTACTTTACATTGTAATGGTTGTAGACTTGGCAAACAGACTCAATTACCTTATCCTACCAGCGAGTCAGTATCTCAGTGTCCTTTTGACATAGTTTATTCTGATGTCTGGGGTCCTGCTCCCTTTGATTCGAAAGGTGGTCATCTCTACTATGTTATGTTTATTGATGATTTCTCTTGCTACACTTGGCTCTACTTCATGAAATCTCGTAGTGAGGTTCTCTCTATATACAAACGTTTTGCTGCCATGGTTCACACCCAATGTCCCAGAAGTTGTGTGGTTTTGTCGCGGAATAGGGTACGCTTGCCCAGTTCTCATATCCTGGTGCCCATGCTCAGAATGGCTTTGCAGAACGTAAGCATCATCATCTGCTTGAGACGGCTCGTGCATTGATGATTGCCGCTTCCCTTCCACCCCACTTTTGGGCTGAGGCCGTTTCTGCATCCATCTATCTCATCAACATTCAGCTATCGACTACCCTGCAGGGTGGTATTCCTATGGAGTGTCTCACTGGTCATTCTCCTAACTACTCCACTCTTCGTATGTTTGGATTTGTGTGCTATGTCCTTCTTGCCCCGCGAGAACACACCAAATTGACTACTCAGTCGGTTGAGTGTGTTTTCCTTGGCTACAACGATGAGCACAAGGGCTATCGCTGTTGGGATCTTGTTGGTCGTCGCCTGCGCATTTCGCGTGATGTGACTTTCGACGAGTCTCGTTCTTACTACCCACGTCCTTCTTCCTCGAGCTTCTCAGTGGACGATATTTCTTTTCTTCTCCTTCCCGATACACCCTGCTATGTGCCTCATGTCCACCTCTCATTCATTCTGAGTCACCACCGACACCATCTTCCTCATCCTCTTCCCCATCCTCCTCCTCCTCCACCTCTCCACCATCATCTCTAGTCTGTTGCCCTCTCTCACCGTTTCCTCTCTACTATACTCGTCGCCCTCATGCTGAGGATGTTTCCCCTGACGCGCCTTCCACCTCTGCTGCGCCTCCCTTCACACCTCCCTCGGTTCATAACCTTTGTCCTCGGCCTTCCCCCAGCCTGATCACTATTCTCCTGATCGGTACGGTCCCTCTGTTATTGCTGAGCCCACTTCCTATCAGACTGCCATGACTCAACCTTAATGGCAACTTGCGATGGCCGAAGAGCTTGCTGCGCTTGAGCGCTCTGGCACATGGGATCTGGTTTTCCTTCCTTCCGGTGTTCGTCCCATCACCTGCAAGTGGGTCTACAAGATTAAGACTTGCTCTGATGGTTCTCTTGAGCGCTACAAAGCTTTGCTTGTAGCCCGTGGTTTTTCAGCAGGAGCAAGGATGCGAGTATGATGAGACATTCGCTCATGTGGCCTACGTGACCACTATCGGCACTCTCCTTGCTATGGCTTCTGTTCGTCATTGGTCTATCTCTCAACTTGATGTCCAGAGCGCTTTTCTCAATGGCGAGTGGTGTGAGGAGGTTTATATGCAGCCACCACTGGGGTACTATGCTCCTGATGGTATGGTCTGTCGACTTCGCCGCACCCTCTATGGTCTTAAACAGGCCCCTCGCACCTGGTTCGAGCATTTCATGTGGTGACTGCCGCTAGCTTCTTGCCCAGTGATCATGATCCCGCGTTGTTTGTTCACACGTCTCTGTGGTGACTCAGGCAAGCAGCTGGAGCAATTACGTGAGCCGTCTCTGCGTCGCTGATTGGCTGACGGACCTCAGTCCCCTCAGTGTTGGGCCTCAAATTTGAATTCTGGAGCCCCACCATGTACAAAGCCACCCCAGCTTGCATGGGTATCAAGTGAAAAGCTGAGACCCTGACAGACAGTCTATCTCTTATCGGTATGATGACACCCACAGTGATACGTCTCTAACGTATCTACTTATCCTAATGCTTTTCCTCTTGTTTTGGACTCTAATTTGCATGATTTGAATGAAACTAACCCCGGACTGACGCTGTTTTCAGCAGAACTACCATGGTTTTGTTTTTGTGCAGAAATAAAAGTTCTCGGAATGGAATGAAACTCTCCGAGGACTTTTTATACAATAAAAGAGAATTTCTAGAGCCAAGAGTCACCTGAGGGGGGCACCTAGGGGGCACAACCCACCAAGGCACACCTGCCCCCCCAGGCACGCCCAGGTGGGTTGTCCCCACCTGGTGGCCCCGCAGACCCTAAAACCGACGCTATGAAATCACATATTTCCAGAAAAAATTAGGGAGAAAGAATTATCGCGGTCCACGAGACGGAGACGCTATCACCTCCTATTCTCATCGGGAGGCCAGATCTGGAGTCCGTTCACTACAAAAAAAAAGACACATCCGTGACATTTTGGGCTGAACGGATTTTTTCTGTCATACTTATGACACTTCTATGACAATAATTGTGACAAAATTCGGTATCATCATAGATGTGGTGGGCCCCTACTTCTATGACAAAAAAATCATGACAGAAAATGGTCTTTTCGTCCTGGGCGGGCCAGAGACGCAGCTGCATGACATTCTTTGGGCCGTCCATGATGGAAAAAACCGTGGTAGAAGCGAGGGCGAGGAAAATATCGGGGTGTTCCTGGTTACGGTGGGTGGTCGGGGCCGAGCGATGCACGGAGGTTTGCGCGTTTCTCTCGTACACGCATGCACGTGGGTGCGAGGCGTTGGGCTCTAACTAAACCCGAGCGAGGCGGTCCCCTACTGAACCCGAGCGATTGCACTGTAGGCTACGCCTTTCTGAACTCGAGCGATCAATCGATGGCTGTTAACTGAACCTGATCAAGTGATTCCTTCGCTACTGCTACTAACTGAAGCCGATCGATGCCGCCTCTGGATGAACAGTGAGCGTTGTTGGGGGGTTTGGATGAACAGTTCCCGGTGGGGGTGGATGAAGAGGACCCCGTGGTGTTGCCTCTGGATGAACAGGACCCCGATCGGTCGAGCCTATTGGGGCTGGATGAACAGGACCCCGTGGAGGGTTGGATGAACAGACGACCCCGTGGAGGGCTGGATGAATAGTACACGGTGCAGGGCTGGATGAATAGTAGCCCGTGGAGGGGTGGTTGAACAGGAGCCCGTGGAGAGGGCTGGTTGAACAGTAGCCGGTGGAGTAGCGCGAGGTGGAGGCTGGATGAACAGGAGCCCATGGATGAATAGTAGCAGGTGGAGGCCGGAGGAGGTCGACGGTGGACGAACAGTAGCCCGTGGAGGCTGGAGGAGGTCGACGGTGGAGATGAATAGTATCCCGTGGAGTCCCGTTTTGCGGTACGCCACACCCCTCCCGATGAAAAGGACCCCCGTTTCGACTGTAGCGCTCCAACACAAGTCTGTTTCCTCCGTTTTGCGGTATGCCACACCCCTCCCGATCAATAGGACCCCGTTCTGGTTGTAGGAGGTCCAACACAAGTCCATTTCCTCCGTTTTGCGGTATGCCAGACCCCTCCCGATGAACAGGATCCCGTTTCGAACGTGGCCGGTTGAACACAAGGCCGTTTCCTTTGTTGTGCGGTACGCCAGGCCTTGTTTCCATCGGTTGTTCCGTCCAAGCCGGTTGGCTCCCACGTGTTCTGTTGCCTCCCGATGAACACGATGCATCCCATTGCCTCCCGATGAACATGACACATTCCGTTGCCTCCCCATGAACACGACGACGACGCGGTTTCTCCATTCTGACCCAGCCATGTACACGAGCCCTGGCCGTACGTATGCGCGAGTAGGCATTCGACACCCCGCCCGTATGTACGTATGTGGCTGTATTTTCTTTCTTGCACCCTGGCCGTTGTACATACGTGTACATGCTACGGGTGCGCCTCTACTATGACACGTGTGTGCCTCTACATCGACCAGTATGTACATGCACGTTCGCAACCAGAATGACAACGCTACGTACGCTTCGACCAGGTGGGTCCCGACTGTTAGGCACTTCCTTGCGTGTGAAGATGTAGCTGGTGGGTCCCAGCAGTCAGGGGGGCAAATTGTTTTTTTTCTTTTTTGCCCGGACGCACTTCCTTGCATGCGAAGATGTAGTTGGTGGGTCCCAGCAGTCGGGGGGAAACGTTTTTTCATGAAATACAGTGGCCCGTCTGGTGGGTCCCTGCTGTCAGGTGGAGTAATAATTATTTTGCGCGTAATAAGGAGCCAATTCCTCGCGGCTGCCCTGGACCCTGTTGTCAGCCTATCAACATACAGTACTCTTCCGATGGAAGTCGTTCCTTGACCATGTTGACCACGCCGCGGCGAGAGCACCAGGGGATTGGACAACGGCGGGGCTTAGGAAGGGGACGACACGGAGCCGGGGAAGACGCGGCAGTGGATGCCCACGCGTAGAGGAGTATGAGGTTCACTGGTTCGGCTGCGGTGTGAGGCTTTCATCGCTACAGAATAACAGGGGGTGTGGCCAGCGGTAGGAGTAGTGGGGGCGGTGAGGCCTCCGCGGCATCACAGCCTAGCACAGGTGGCGGGAGCATGCGGCACGACCGGCGCTGCTTTGGGCGGCTGGAGCAAGAAGACCAGGGGTTGAAGAAGCTCTACGGCCGTTGGATGGACATTGTACAGTCACTGGAGCTAGAATTGTTCATATTGACTAAGTTGACAAAACCCTTCGTCCCAGTCAACTTAATAGGCCCACAAGTCAGCCTCCCACCAAGGTGGGTCCCAGCTAGCAGGTGGAGTATTCATTTTTTTGTGGGTAATAAGGAGGCACTTCCGGTGGGTCCGAACTGACAGCGGGGGGGACATTTTTTCGCAAAATATGGTGGCCCGTCCGATGGGTCCCAGCAGTCAGGGGGAAACGTTTTTTCGTGAATACAGTGGCCCGTCCAGTGGGTCCTGCTGTCAGGTGGAGGAATAATTATTTTTCACGTAATAAGGAGGCACTTCCTTGCGGCTAACGTGGACCCAGCTGTCAGCCTCTCCATGTACAGTACTCTTCCGATGGAAGTTGGTCGTTGACCACATTGACCGCGCCGCGCCGAGAGCACCACGGCGGTGGACGACGGTGAATCATAGGAAGGGGACGACGCAGAGCCGGGGAAGACGCGGTAGTGGATGCCCACGCGGAGAGGAGTATGAGGGTTCACTGGTTCGGCTGTGGTGTGAGGCTACCTCACCGCAGAATAACAAGGGGTGCAGGTGAGTGGAGGGATGGCCTGGCCAGCGGTGGGAGTAGTATGGGGGCGGTGAGGCCTCCGCGGCAGCACAGCCGGCCACGGGAGGTAGGAGCAGGCGGCACGACCGGCGCTGCTTTGGGCGGCTGGAGCAAGAAGACTAGAGGTTGAAGAAGCATTACGGCCGTTGGATGGACATCGTACGGTCACTGGAGCTAAATCGTGCATACTGACTAAGTTGACAAAGCCCTCCATCCCCATCAGCTTAGTAGGCCCACTATACTGGGTCCCAGCTAGCAGGGGGAGTATTCTTTTTTTTTGTCCGTAATAAGGAGGCACTTCCTTGCGTGCGAAGATATAGCTGGTGGGTCCGAGCTGTCAGCGGCGGTAACGTTTTTTTTTCGTGAAATACAGAGGCCCTTTCGGTGGGTCCCAGATGTTAGGTGGAGGAATCATTATTTTGCGTGTAATAAGGAGGCATTTCCTTGCGTGCGGCCATGGACCCGGTTGTCAGCCTCTCCACATACAGTCCACTTCAGATGCATGTAGGTCGTTGACCACGTTGACCACGCCGCGCCGAGAGCACCAGGGAGGTGGACGACGGCGAGGCCTACAAAGGGAATGACACGGAGCAAGGGAAGACTCGGCAGTTGTTTCCCACGCGGAGGGGAGTACGACTATACGAGGGTTCACTGGTTCGTCTGTCGTTGCCGGAGAATAACAGCAGGTGTGGGTGAGTAGAGGGATGGCTAGGCTAGCGATGGGAGTACGGTGGGGCGGTGAGGCCTGCGCGGCAGCACAGCCGGCCACGGGGAGGAGGGAGTAGGCAGTCCCGCCGACGCTTGTTTGAGCGGCTGGAGCAAGAAGAGTAGAGATTGAAGAAGCACGCCAGCCATTGAATGGACATCCAACAGTCACTGCTTGTGCGTCAACCTTTTTTTAGGAAAGCCTCAAATCTATGGAAAACAACATATAGGCCATCTGGCATTATTTCTAATAATTTACAGCCCATTTGCTAATTCTTACGGTTTTTTTGGAGCCCATATTCTTTTTGTCAGCATTACAGCCCATATTGTGGCCACGGTTAAAAAATTATACAAAATTTTGCATATGTCGGTGCGGTCTGAACTATTTTTAATCCCGAAATTTCGAGTCACATTCAAACTGATTTTAAAAATAAAAGTATATCAATATAAAATCCAATAAATTGTCCACGCATAAAAATCAATGCAATTTAAAATCTCGAAATGAAAAAAATAAATTTGAAACTAATTGCCGGTTTGATGTGTTTTAAAAATGTACAACCCATTTCTCATTACTGATGGGCCATTTTCTCGGCCAGCCGAATGAAGCTCTCCTCGTCTTGAAAGATTTGCAGCCCAATAGGCCTGACAAAGCGACTTACTTGAGAAATCACAAAAAAAATGGGCTAGCCATTTTTAGAAAGAAAAAAAAACTACTGGGCTGGTCTATGGTAAACATAAAAGAAAAGGTTGTCTAGACAGGCCAGAGTGCTCTGCACATCCCAGTTGACACCCTGCTTTCGTCTCAAAAACAAATTAGATAAATGTCAATCCAATTATGGCGATTCATAAAAATGCCACTACAATTTCCAAACTTTGAAAAATGCCAGTGCAATTTTTGCAAACTTTGAAAAATGCCCCTGCAATTTGCACACTTTCAAAAATGCCACTCTAGACTTCAAAAAATGCCACTAGAAATGGCATGAAATGGCATTTTTCAAAGTTTGGAAATTGCAGTGGCATTTCTCGGAAACACCAGATATGTAGTGGCATTTATCAAATTAACCCAAAACAAAAATAACTGGGCGAGCTGCTGGGTCCCTGGTGTCAGCCGCTCATTGTGCAATTCTCTCGTTTATTGACTACGTTGACAATGGCATGGGACCCAGATGTCAGAAATCCATTAGGAGGAGCCATTTTTTTATTGGCGTGAAATAAGGAGGCACTTGCTTGCATACTGCCATGACCTTGGCGGGTCCCTGCTGTCATCCACTCCACATACAATCATCTCCTGATTGTGTATGTGTCAACTAAGTAGGCCCACAAGTCAGCCTCTAAACCCGTGGAGGACAAATACAACCCATTTAAAAAAATAACATCCCATTCCATACCTTCAAATGGAAAGTTCAACATTCAGAGCAAAGTAATAGGTCTGATCCACATATAGAGTACTGAACTTCCAGGTTGACAACCATCATAGCCAAGTTAACTATCTACTCACACTAATACTCTAGTAGCGTACAAGTACTAACTTACTCTAGCTAACTAGACGATGCAGACCGCCATCTACGGTACACGCTAAACGCCGGCACCGGCGTCCTCCGCCTCGCCTCGGACTTGCCAGAGGTGCGATAGGGCGCGTTGCTCGCACGCGTTGGCCCTTTCCATGCCGGCGTGGTCCACCGAAGCTTCGGCTTTCTAAGCGGGAAACCCACTTGACGAGCTGGTAGTAAAAATTGGCGTCGTGAACACGTGCGTGCCCGACAGCCTCCAGGGCAATTTGCCGGGCGCCGGCCTCCAGGTAGTTGGCCCAGTTGCGGGTGCTCTACTCGCAACTCAGAGCGTCGGTGCGCTGCTGCTCCATGTCCCGCTTGCGGCGCAAATTGGCGATGCGCTGCTCCTCCGCCAGGCGGTCACGCTCCAACAACTCCTGCTCCTCCGCCAGGCGGTCGCGCTCCAACAAGTCCTCGATCTCTGCATTGCCATATAAAGACCGATAGAATGCCTCCTCCCTCCGTCTGCCTTCCAGTGAAAAACCGAACACTAGTTCCGGCGGTGACCGCCTCCGGCCTCGCCTATCGCGGACGGGCGGGGGCATGGCGGACGTGGCGAGAGCGAGGATAAGTGGTGAGCAACATCGGGCTGGTGGGGGCTTATGAGGATATGGCGAGTTGGGTCACGGTGCCACCGGAGAAGGCCGGGAAATAGTAATTATAGGCGGAAGGTAGCGCGACGGTCATCGGAATTTAATGCATAAGCAGGCATGGCTTCGCACGCCAGCTTGCCGTGGAAAACTAGAGAAACTGAAATTATGACTGTGTCGTTCCATCCTGTCTGTGATGGGTCGCATGCCGGCATGACGGTCAAACGAGTGCACTCGAATCATCTCCCTCCTTGTCAATAATGATTCCATGGATTTAGAAGGCCCACAACAATTAAAGCGCATCTTTTTCGCATCAGTTAGCTTCCTTAATTACGACCGGTTGCATGCAGGCACTCAGAATCGCTCACAGCCAGTACGCGGAGCAACATGCAATGAGTCACAGCCGAGGGCACGCATGCAGCCACTTAAATCGCTGGAATTAATTAGGCTTAAACTTCTGCAGGCAGTTAATTATTGCCATGCCTTGGTCTTGCTGCTTTGCTAACGGGACTAATAAACCCGGGCGGAGGGAGTACCTTAGTTGGTGAGATTTTGAATTAAGCCCTGCAAACCGGAAAGGAGGTACTAGTACGTGCATGGTCCGCTATTTATAAGTGTAGGATCGAGTAGGTTGTTTCTTAAATTGAGCCCTGCAAACCGGAAAGGAGGTAGTATGTGCGTGATCCGCTATTTATCCGTGTAGGATCGAGTAGGTCCGATAGTGTACGTGTAGGATCGAGTAGGTCGGATGGTGTACGTGTTTCATCGCATTAGTTGATGAACGTTAGCTGGGAGATAAGGCATTTGCGAACGTTTTTGCTGGTAGTTTCTTCAGATTCGCATGGCATTTTCTTTAGAGCAGCTTGTCAGTTTCTTCAGAGGTGGGCATTTTCATTCAAAAAACTGCCACTTCAGATCTTGCGTCACAACTAAAACTACCAGGAGCGCATTAGTAGGCTAGCTAGTGATCGATCAGTAACTTGTAAACACTGAGTGAACAAAAATAAGGAACTGTTAATGCATCTCAATGATTCACAGATCATATATAAATATGTAGCTCTAAAATCAAAGATCAGCCACTTCGGATCTTGCATCACAACTAAATCCAACTAGTACGATTCCCATACATAAGATCAACATGTTAATGCATCTCAATGATTCACCGATCATATACAAATATGTAGCTCCAAAAGAAAAGATCTAGAAAAAACATCTGTTCTTCCTACTAATATGGATGCTTCTCTTGGCCAACATTCAGTACAGACTAAAAGACAAATTTGTCTGTGAAGTCTACAATTCCTCTTGCAAACATAAGTGGTTTCACCAACAGCTGGAACAATGAGAATGAACCACACATGATGGAGGAACATCCACTGCAATATGATTTGGTCTTCTCTCGATCACACGGCGAGACTATTTTCGAAATACAAACTTTAACTTAGGCAAAATGATGCCCATTGTATAACCAGACCAAAGCAATGAAGCAGCTAGTGTTGGCCAATAAACAGTACAATACTACTTTTCTATAGTCCATGAAGTGACTATCCAATCTTTATGTGTCTATTTTCAAATGGCACTGCATGCAGTGACTATACTATTCTCTTGTGCAGTTCAACCAAAATTGCGGTCACTTTGTTTGTTTGCCAAATAGCAACGGGCAGACATCTCTGTCTGCACAAATATCAAGCAGCTAGTAAACATATACCCCACCTTGTATTTTCGGTTTAAACATGTCCCGCTTAGCATCTGTCATGTTCTGCACTTTACAATTTGATACAGTTATGTTTTGCCCTCAACAATTTCATACTGAATTGATTTGCTGGTACAAAGCAGAAATATAGCACCTATTCTTCATCAGACCAAGGATATCCATGTTCACAGTGATGGAAGAAGTGAAATCGATACAACCGAAATTGAGCATCCAATCATTGAATATTGTCCTGCACCTCCAATGTAGGTCCACCCTGCCAATAAATTCACATGCAAACCACTAGTATTACTATCTAATGATAGTACAAAAAGAGTAGCAAGATAGTAGCAAACCATGTACCTTCGTAATGAACAGCTCATAGTGCCACCAATTGGATATAAAGGTTTGGAAGAAAACATGCTCCTAATGTTGAACCAGTTGGACTTTTTGTGTAGTTCCACTAAAATCGAGCATCCCTGTTTGCATAGATATTGAAAGTGTGATTACTGTAAAAATGACACTAGTTGAAGCATAGACTCACAAATATATGCATTCCAATTTCTTAATAGGAAAAGGTAGCAAGACTGTTTCTAACCACCTATTTGAAGGAATAAATAAGTCAACAGCAGCTGATGTCAGAAAGGCATATATAGTTCTTTCTGAAAGAATGATCGACTCCTGACCTTTCCTCTTCTTTTAAGCATATTTTGTGCAGTTCAACTAAAATAAAATGCCATCACCGCCTTCACAATTCAGTGACACTGTACGAAAGGAAATGACTTAACATTACATCATGATGTCAGGTATGTAATCGACAGGCATTAGAGACAAACATACAGACCTCCTCCGATAACATAATGAACATTAATTTTAACAAAGGTGTGACTAGCTTTACCGGGATAATTTGAGTGAACTCTACACCCTCTGTTCCTTAATGTAAGATGTTTTCATGGTTCAATTTTAAATACCCAAACGTCTAGTATTTAGAAAAATAGTTAATAGTTTTCTTGAGCACATATCTGGGAAAGCTTGCCACACTTTATTTATGTCCATACGGTAATGCAACACCATTCGAATATTACAATATACACTAATCCAGTGGTTAGTGCAACAGTAGAGTAGTTATTTTATTACAGGGTACAGTACAATGGTTTTACTGAACAGATTTCAATAAACTCTAGCACTGGAAGATTTCTATAAGAATTAACAATACAAAATTTAAAGGTAACAAGTTTCAGCATTGGTATACTAGTTGTGCATGAGCATTAAACCAAATACAAAAGTCTGAAGGTAACTAGCATTATTAACTAATGACAGTATAATAAAATTGCAAACCATGTACCTCCAAGGTAAATATCATTTCGAACTCGGGGGGACCTTAAAAATTGCTATCCCAATCTTCATAATCGATCAAACATAAAAACTTGATCGAACGAATCAAGAGAACAGCCGGAGGAGGAGGTGCCCACTCTTGACCTTTCCTCTTGTCTTCATATTTTTTTGTGTAGTTTAACCAAAATAAAATGACATCAGCGCCTTGGCATTTTGGTGACACTGTACAAAAAAATTAACTTATCTCATGAAAGTGAGGTATGTAATCTATAAGCATTAACAGCGCAAAAATCTGAAGGTAGTAACAAGTTTCATCGTTGGTATACTGGCTGTGCAACAGCATTAGAATGCCTTAGCTGAAAAATCTTTAGTACATCCACAATCAACAGCTAAGCCTGAAATAATCCAGTGACATTAAATGGCATTGCTTAAATTTATCGGTGGCATTAGACTGAGTGCGGCATTAGTTAAATGTGGCATCACTTTAGCAGTAGCATTGCTTGACTTGGCTGCTGGCATTATACTAACAGCAAAAAAGTGGCAATAAGAGAATGGGAGGCCCATTGGGACAGGGGCGCACCAGTACGATGTACCTCCACAGACGCAGAGTGGTGAGGGAGGTATGGTTGCCCAGAGCAACAAATATCCAGGCAACATATGTGGATTACGTCCCATTTTTGTTCTCTTTAGCCACATTTTTCCTATGTGAGGACAACAAACTGATCGACCTGGTCATTCTCTGTTGCGTTGTCATGCCTTTCTACCCTTCATCAACCAAGAGACACGAGACTCGTCCCTTGCCTACTGATTTTCCCCTTTTCAACCTAGATGCGGGTTCGATGCCTACTCTCTTGGACAGTACAGTCTCCCTTCCTTTCCTTATTCAACCCATACATGGATTAGTCTGCATGAAGTAGGGTTTACTTTAATGGTGCAAATTAAGGTTTTCGTCTGCGTGACCAATAGAGCATAGGATAGCAAATTGGGAAGATGGTGGAGTGGAAAAAGATCCACATGCAGCGACGTGGTGGATATGGGGCAATAGAACGAGGGTATGGTTCGAAAAGAGGTAGCATACCCGAGGATCAGTGGGAAGTGGCTTCACTCGTGGTCATCGTCCTCCGCACACACTACGAAAGCGAGCTTGGGGACGGAGGCCATCCCGCACGGGCGCTAGGTCTGAGAGGATGACCTTGTCATCAGTGCATGACCTCGCATGCCGATGACGAGTGCGTCAACGCTGCATGTCATTTTCTTCCCTGGCGGATCTGTGACCACCGGTGAGGAGGGGTTGAGAGGCCATCTTGTTTAGATCTGGAGGGAGGGCGATAGTGTGAGAAGCAAGTGGGCAGCCCTTAGCAAGAAAGCACTGAAGCTCCAGTTATATCTTTTTTTATACTAGTAGTACTAGAGGTGGAGTAGTGGTAGAGTAGTTTATATTTTCTCTCCATACAATTCCAGTTAGTCGTGCTTCAAAACTGAACGACATGCCTTAAAAAAATAAAGGTCGATAACTAATGCGGCACCTCAGGCCGACGCGGCTAGATCGCATTTTGCACGAGAAATTACACACCATGTTTCGTTGACATGTGGTCCCGTTCCAACATGTCAGTGAGACGACGGCGAGTCCTTTTCTACTAGTATTTCCGAACGGACGTGTAGGGCGGGGGACCTCCTCGTGTACCGTGGCAAACTAGCAACCGTCCACTGACTCTTCGCCTTTCCCTATCGATTTGGAACAGATGTCACATGCTCTTCCTCCCTCCTCCATTTGCCTTCACCCTTCCTTATGCCATTGTTCGATCGTCTTCTCCATGGAGGGAACAGGCCGGAAACGACCCTGTTATTCTTGCCCCGATCTGAAAGATGACATGGTGGAGGAACTCATTGATCGGTGCGACGTCATCACCTCGGCTAGCATGGCAGGTTCGTTCAAGACCATTCTCGACTCAACTAATAACATCATTACAAGGAACCCAAGGGTCCAGGAGCGGTTTGATCTCCCCTATCTTCTCCGCCATGACCCTGATGACTGGCGCGGGGACGACGGTGGCCTCACCTTGTGCAAGTTGATGCCTCTTGATAATGATACGTATGATGTTAAGATGCCATCGCTTGAGGGCAAGGCTTGGGCAGGCGTAAATGGAGATTGGGTTGTTTATATTGGGTACCACTGCGAGTGGGAACTTGTGAATGTGTACACTCGTCACCGGGTTCCGCTTCCAAAAATCTAAGCAGACCGCCTAGAGGTTGAGCACACCGGTATTCTATGCACGTTCAAATACGATCATGGTGACTGTCTTCTATGGAAGATAGCAATTTGTCGAGTTCCCAACCGCTCCTGGAATTACAGGAACTATGTAGTTGTTGCTAACAAGCTTGTTGCCATCCTTCGTGGTTCGACTGGATGGATATTGCTCAAAAATCAGTTTCTGTACACGGATGTGTACTGAGATGCAATTCAATATGAGGGTCTTGTGTTTGCTTCCACCACTCATGGCACTATTTTTGCATGGGATCCTCATAGTTTCGGTACATTTGTCTTCCACTGTAATTGTAATTGTTTCATCCACATGCATGCGGGTTAGCAAGTTTCCCTTTAATAATTAACCTTCTTCTTGTGTTTCTAAGGTCCTGTGAACATTCCACCACCTATACTTGAAAAAAATTATAACCAAGGGGGAGATGACGATGGTGATGATCACGAGCATGAGGACGAGCAGGGCCCATATAGTCAGTGGCGCTTGGCAACTTATTCCGATGGATCACCCCTTCTTGTCTATATACAGCCCACTGCTGATGTTACTACTAAGGAAGCAGGTGTTATCTCCCATGTTCGCACTCTTCGGACCTATTCCAACACCCGTTGCATGGTATTCGGGATGGATACTAGTGTGCTAGTGCCAACACCTTCTCCCTGGTACAGAATTGATAGTCTTGGACAAAACTAGCTCTTCCTTGGACAAAAGTATCCAATGATGGTGGAAGGCGATCCAACTACTGTTGACACAACGTTACTACCATTTATGAAAAGCAACTGTATCTATACCTCAAACATTTCGGTGGTTCCCTACCCTGGTACTGATATAGTAGGCCACTTCAGCCTGGATGATCAGTCCTGCGTTGGTCTCAAGATCGACAATGGATGGCCCTTCCCAGAGAATCACTTGTGGTTCAAACAAGTGTTTCCAACGCCGAGGATTGGTTGAGTCGAAGTTCATTTCATTGCTTATTATTTGTTGTGTGATGAAAACTTTAGTATTTATAATGTATCCTCATTGTCGATGTGGGTTGTTGACCTATTGTATGTAATAAAATGATATGCCTGTGATAAACTTACTAAATTTATGAATAGCTTTTGAGTCGCTTCTCTGAGCGAGTGCTGCGACGAGGCAAAGATATATTTTCCGAATACATAATTGTATGTGCATTGCAACAGGTTATCGGATGAGGCCAATCAACAATAGTAGTACACTATTTGTACTAGCTTCACATGCTTCACGCGTCGGGCGGGTGTTTTTACTGTAGCCATATGTTAATGTGTTCGCTGTACGTAACCAGTACCTCGAATCCTCGATACTACTACTATATAAGTAGTAGGAGTAGTAGGGTGGCATGGGCTAGAACAATCATTCACGTCCAGGAGTATGGCACACGCCACCAGCATGACTTCCATCTGACACCATTTTTCTTGGAGTCCGTGCTACATCAATCTCTTCAACCTCGTCATTTCTCTAACTCAGCCATTGTGCGGCGGGCGAGGTGGAGGTTTGCCGATAGTCGGTGTCGGTGTCAAAACCGGCGGATCTCGGGTAGGGGGTCCCGAACTGTGCGTCTAGGCGGATGGTAACAGGAGACAAGGGACACGATGTTTTTACCCAGGTTCGGGCCCTCTCGGTGGAGGTAAAACCCTACTCCTGCTTGATTGATATTGATGATATTGGTATTACAAGAGTTGATCTACCACGAGATCAGAGAGGCTAAACCCCAGAATCCAGCCTATGGTATGATTGTTCTGTGTCCTACGGACTAAAACTCTCCGGTTTATATAGACACCGGAGAGGGCTTAGGGTTACACAAAGTCGGTTACAATGGGAGGAGATCTTCATATCGTATCGCCAAGCTTGCCTTCCACACCAAGAAAAGTCCCTATCCGGACACGGGACGAAGTCTTCAATCTTGTATCTTCATAGTCCGGGAGTCTGGCCAAAGGTCATAGTCCGGCCATCCGGACACCCCCTAATCCAGGACTCCCTCAGTAGCCCCCGAACCAGGCTTCAATGACGACAAGTTCGACGCGCAAATTTTCTTCGGCATTGCAAGGCGGGTTCTTCTCTAGCTCCATATACTTATAGAATAGTGTCTGGCTTCTGATAAATGCTGCGCTCCTTGGCTTCCACGCCCAATAAAGGCGATCTTCCACGTGTCGAACGAATGCGAAAAGCCAGGGTATTTTTACATTTTCGAGGCTCATTTTGCGCTGTGGAAGAGATTATTCTGCCTCGTACCCCGTTCTTATGAGGGGTCAATATATCAAGTGGGTGGAGCCGAACTATGGCGCATCGCCGGGACCGGATATCTATCCGGAACCCCGAAGAAGGCGTCCGAAGACTAGCCTTCGGAATGGTTTTATATAGAAGACGCCTCGCTACTGGATCCAGTTCGGATCGGCCTCCCGGAGTTCAGTAATGCCCCTCTGAAGAAACGCCTAAGTTGGCGTCCGCGGAGCCCTCAATGGGATAATGACAAGGACGTCCTGTACCTGATGGACCGAATAGGGTTATTGGGTCATTCCGGATTAACCATGATTGGGGTCATGGCCACATGCATTATGCGGGGGGTGCAGCCACTCCAATATAGGGGCCACCCAATGTGGGATTTCAACGGGGAGGATGATGCCTCCCGCCATGGCCGTAAGGGGCCGGGATCGGTCGCTGATCTGGTGAAGATCTTGTCCGGCCTATACAAAGGGGAAAAGGAGGATTTTCTCCGTGTCAGCCCATTGAACGGATTTTCTATGAACAATCCTCGAAGCTGGGTAAGTGGGCATTTTCTTTTTGCTCATCCGATCCCCATTCCCATGGTTTATTATCTCACTTTTGTGATTTCGGCGCAGGAACTGCGCCGGGCTGTATAGGATATACACAGCCCGCCTCCACAACCCGAGGATCCGGAACGGTCCCTCGATCCGGCCTCCGAACAGGATCCGGATATAAAGGTGGAGTTGATCGACGGGGTGTTCCACCAACTTAGCATTGACAATGCGTTGGTTGCCATTACGGCCGATTACCCCGGAATATTTTCAGCTTCCCCGGTAACCGTGACTGAAGCCCTGATACCATGACCCATCCATGCTTATTGCTCATCACCGCATACCGATGGTGTCCTGCAGGAGGTACCTTTGAGGCGGGAAGCCGAGCCCGCGGCGGCTCGCCAACAAGGGACAGCTCGGCCCAGCAGGCGGAAAAGAAGTGCGGTGCGGATCGAGACGTCGCCGCGACGGTATGGCGCGCCTCCGTGTCTCAAGGAAAGATTCTTGGAAGGCATGCTAACGCTCGTGATTTTTTCAGGAGAAAGAGCGCTCGCCGGACTGTGTCCGGAGATGTTGCCAATCGAGTCTCCGCCAGCCAGGCTCCAACGCCAGGTCCGAAGGGGGAGACGAACACAAGGCGCGCGTCGGATGCTCCTCCAACAGAGGATGCTGACAGATTGTCCGCCACCAGATCTGAGGTGGAGAGCGCCATGAATCATAGGCACCGCCGAACAATTCTTCGTGACGCATGTTTCTCCCCAGAGGCCTTGAACGCCTTTAATTTGGGAGATGCGCACCTCCGTGCCGCTCAAGATGGTCTAGCCAGAGCCACAGAGCAGTATGTGAAAGACATGCGGGTGAGAAATTTTGACGGTTATATATGTCAGTAGCCCCCGAGACTTAAAATAGTTAGAATAACTGATTTAAGGATCATTTGTTATGCAAGATCTTACAGAAAAGAATACCCACCTGTCCCAGGAGCTTCAATAGTGCAAGGCCCAACTTGAGGACGCACTAGCCGCCGCAGGGGGAGCCACAGAGACCCCCTCCGGTAATATATATTTTGAAAGATAAGTAGTTTATAAAGTGCGGCGTGTGTATCAGTCTGACAATAGTATTGCAGATGGCGCCGGACTAGATCCGGACAAGCAACAGCTCCTACGCCAACTAAAGGCTGGCGAGAGCGTGCCGACGAGGGTGAGGCAAGAGAAGAACAAACTTCAAGACGTCAATACCCAGCTGGGCGAGGAACTAAAGGATGTTCGTATTCAGCTGTCTGCTTCCGTAAAGGAGAATCGGCGACTCCGACGCGGCATATTTAGTAAGTGCTTGAGCGAATTCTCGAAAAAAAAATCGGCGAGGAAGTCGATTGACAGAGCTATGTCTGTAGGTCTGCAGACAGGTCGTCCTGCGGAGGAAATGCCCGATTCAACGGGGGACCTTCTTCCCGAGCTGTTACAACTGTACGAACGAGTTCGGCAGGCAATGCAAGGTGTCGTCCAGGATATGTGGCCATCCCACTCCGTGCCCGAAGGCCTTGGGGAGCTTGCAAAGAAGCTTGAGGGAGTGCGGCAGTGCTTCCAGTTGTGAAAGATATCGGCCTGTCATCAAGGTGCCAGGGAGGCCTGGGCCATGGTGAAGACTCGGTACACGAAGGCGGACCCGAATCACATGGCCGAGGTCGGCCCAATGGGTCCGGACGGAAAGGAGATCCCTGTCAGTTTAGTATATGGCCAGGTAGAACTGGCTGCCAAGTATTCTCAATAGGATTGTAAATTAGGCCGCCTGTTGGATGGTATTGAGGAAGAATATACCGAGTCGGATTGACTCTGTAATGTAAAATGACATGAAAAATGCCTTCTAGCCGGATTGTAGATCGTTTGTCATTGCGGACCTTTTCGCTTCGACCTCTGGACCCTATAGTCCGGAGTGTGTCCGAATACCCTCTCGATTATGTAAGAACCGGGGCATGCATGGAGACAAGGCGTAGGGGTCATAATTGCTTTAGCAGATAAGTGCCCAACTAGTTATGTTATATTACATGGTTAGTAAGAAACATCTTCCAGGGAGAATAGTTCCGTTAGGGGTTCCTTTCCCTGGGAGGCATGCCCTAAAGTGCATGTCCGAACTACTAAAAAGAGCAGAAAAGTATCTGGGGGCAGATAAAAAACGAGAAAAATCATCTTTTAGTTCACCGACCGAATATTCCCTTAAGAACGCTAGCTTTCGGCTTCACCCAGTCTGAGGTACACATCCGGCTGACCCGGCAGTAACAATCGCAGAGGTGCTCCCTTTACCACCTAGCTGAACGAACGGGAACGTAGGGGTAAGCACAGGAGCCAGGCAACCCAGCTTGGCCAAAACTTAAGTCATATCGATGCATATAATGGTGTATAAAAGGTTCATGCGGAAGTGTCACACATGTTTTGGGCATGAGGCCCGTTTATATAAACTTCTGATAAAGAAGCCCCCAGGTATGATGAGCGCGGGTGGCGCGTCACGTATGTGCGAACAATGCGCAAGCAAGCCCCTATGGGCTTGGGAGAAGGGAAAGGGGGGGATGAAGAGGGAGGGAAATGCCAGACAGCTTATGTGAAAAAATAATAAAGGGGACAGAGGAAGGAGACGAACACGAAGTCCGGCGGTAGGCATAGAATCTTCATAGGCGTGTTGCGTTCCATGAGTTCGGCTCGAGTCGGTTGTCCGATGCGTATCGCAGACGGTACACTCCACCAGTCAGTACTTGATCGATTATGAAGGGAGCCTCCCATTTGGGCTTTAGTTTGTCCTTTTTCTTGTCCGGCAGGCGTAGAACTAGTTCGCCAACTTTATAAGTTTTGGCCCGTACTTCTATGCTTTGATATCGTCGAGCCTGCTGTTGATAGAATGCGGAATGGGATTTGGCCACGTCGCGCTCCTCCTCCAATATGTCCAAGCTGTCCTGCCGATCGAGCTCGGCTTCTCTTTCTTCGTACACGCGCACGCGAGGTGAGTCATGAATTATGTCGCAGGGCAGGACTGCCTCTACGCCGTATACCATAAAAATGGTGGGAATCTGGTAGTGCGATTCAGCGTGGTCCGCAGCCCCCAGAGTACGAAGTCAAGCTCCTCTACCCAGTGTGTGTTCGATTCCTTGAGGGATCGCACTAGTCTGGGTTTGATGCCGCTCATGATGAGACCGTTGGCTTGCTCGACTTGACTGTTAGTTTGTGGGTGATAGACTGAAGCGTAGTCGAGCTTGATGCCCATGTTTTTGCACCAGAGTTTAACTTCGTCGGCCATGAACTTTGTGCCGTTGTCAGTTATGATGCTATGGGGGACGCCGTAACGGTGTACCACCCCGTATATGAAGTGTATCACCGGTTCGGATTCAGCCGTCTTTACAGGCTTGGCCTCTATCCATTTGGTGAATTTGTCCACCATGACCAGTAGATATTTTTTCTTGTGGGTTCCTCCTTTAAGGGGTCCAACCATGTCAAGCCCCCAGATCGCAAAAGGCCAGGTGATGGGTATGGTTTGTAGGGCGGTAGGCGGCATGTGGCTTTGATTAGCGAATAATTGGCAACCGACGCATCGCTGCACTAAGTCCTGAGCGTCTGTCCGGGCCGTCGGCCAATAAAATCCGGTACGGAAGGCCTTGCTTACAACGGCCCGGGCTGCGGCATGGTGCCCGCCTAGTCCGGCATGAATTTCGGCCAGAAGATTCCGCCCTTCTTCTTCGAAGATACACCTTTGAAGGACTCCGGTTGTGCTCTTCTTATAAAGCTCTCCCTCGTGGACTTTGTAGGCTTTAGATCGCCGCACTATGCAGCGGGCCTCGTTTTGGTCCTCGGGAAGTTATTGCCTAGTTAGGTAGGCTAGAAATGGTTCTATCCACTGGGCAATGACTGCCATTATTGTGTGGGCTGACGGTGTTGCTTCGTTGGCAGAGCCACCGACTGTGTCAGAATGTTCGGTGAGGGGTAGTGTGGATGTGTCCGAGCTATTGTTTCTGGACTCTCCCTCCCATGTTACGGATGGCTTAAAAAGCCTCTCTAGGAAGACGTTGGGAGGGACGGCATCGCGCTTTGCGCCAATGCAAGCCAATACGTCTGCTGCTTGGTTGTTCTCCCAAGCTATATGATGAAATTCGAGCCCCTCAAACCGGGCTGACATCTTTAAGACGGCGTTGCGATAAGCTGCCATTTTCGGATCCTTGGCGTCAAAGTCTCCATTTATTTGGGATACCGCGAGGTTTGAATCCCCACGGACCTCTAGGCGCTGAATGCCCATGGAGACAGCCATCCGGAGACCATGTAGAAGGGCCTCGTATTCTGCTGCGTTGTTGGAGTCCGTGTACATTATCTGGAGTACGTATTGGACTGTATCTCCTGTAGGGGACGTCAGCACGACGCCAGCCCCCAGGCCAGCCAACATTTTCGAGCCGTCGAAGTGCATGATCAGTTGGAATATGCGCCGTACTCTTTAGGGAGCTCGACTTTGGTCCATTCGGCGATGAAGTCAGCCAAAACCTGCGATTTGATAGCTCACCGTGGCTTGTAAGTTATATCGAACGGGAGGAGCTCAATGACCCATTTAGCAATCCGGCTCGTTGTGTCGCGGTTGTTTATAATATCATTAAGAGGTACTTCAGATGCCACTGTTATTGAACACTCTTGGAAATAGTGTCGCAGCTTCCGGGATGCCATGAACACCGCGTATGCTATCTTTTGATAATGCGGGTACCGTGACTTGCATGGGGTTAGGACCGTGGACACGTAGTAAACTGGTTTTTGGAGAGGAAACTTGTGTCCGTCCGTTTCTCGTTTGACGAGGAGCACCGCGCTTACAACTTGATGGGTTGCCATGATGTATAATAGCATTGGTTCACCCGTATTGGGCGCGGCCAGGACCGGATTTGTTGCCAGTGTGGCTTTGATTTCTTCGAGTCCGGCCGTGGCGGCATCCGTCCACTCGAAGTGTTCGGTGCGCCACAGGAGGCGATAAAGGGGTAGTGCCTTTTCTCCTAAGCGGGAGATAAAGCGGATTAGAGCCGCCACGCATCCGGTCAATTTTTGTATTTGCTTGAGGTCTTTTGGATTATCCAATTGCGACAGAGCTCAGATCTTGGCTGGGTTTGCCTCAATTCCTCTACCGGATACAATGAAGCCCAAGAGCTTTCCGGCTGGCACGCCGAAAATGCATTTTTCTGTGTTGAGCTTAATGTCATATGCCCGTAGATTGTCGAATGTGAGCCTCAAGTCGTCTACTAAAGTTTCGACATGTTTGGATTTCATGACCACGTCATCTACGTATGCTTCAACTGTTTTGCCGATCTGGTTGGCCAGACATGTCTGAATCATGCGCTGATATGTTGCGTCGACATTTTTGAGCCCAAAGGGCATCGTGTTGAAGCAGAATGGGCCGTATGGGGTGATGAATGTCGTTGCGGCTTGGTCTGACTCTGCCATCTTGATTTGGTGGTAGCCAGAGTATGCATCGAGGAAACACAATGAATCGTGTCCTGCAGTGGCGTCGATGATTTGATCAATTCGAGGGAGGGGGAAGGGATCCTTTGGGCAGGCTTTATTTAGGTCTTTGAAATCAACACATAGGTGCCAGGATTTGTCCTTCTTTGGTACCATCACCAGGTTTGCTAGCCAGTCTGGATGTTTTATATCTCTGATGAATCCTGCTTCCAGTAATTTTGCTAGCTCCTTTCCATGGCTTGTCTCTTGGGTTTGGAGAAACGCCGAAGAGTCTGTTTAACGGGCTTGAACCCTTTTAGAATGTTCAGGCTGTGCTCGGCCAGCCTGCGTGGGATTCCTGGTTTGTCTGATGGGTGCCAGGCAAAAATGTCCCAATTTTCCCGTAGGAATTCTCTGAGTGCGGCGTCTACATCAGGTTTTAGTTGTGCCCCGATGGAGGCTGTTTTTGTGGCGTCCGTTGGATGGACTTGGAACTTGACTATTTCGTCTGCTGGCTTGAAGGAGGTGGACTTGGATCTTTTGTCGAGTATCACGTCGTCCCTGTCCACCGTGGAGCGCAACACAGTTAGTTCTTCAGCCGCCAGGGCTTCGGATAATGCCTCAAGGGCCAGTGCGGCCGTCTTGTTTTCGGCGTGGAGCGCTGTGTCCGGATCACTAGCAAGAGTGATGATTCCGTTGGGTCCGGGCATTTTGAGCTTCATGTACCCGTAGTGGGGTATAGCTTGAAAAATTGTAAATGCTTCTCGCCCTAACAAAGCGTGGTATCCGCTGCTGAATGGGGCCACCTGAAATGTGACCTCCTCGGATCTGTAATTATCTGGCGTGCCGAACACCACGTCCAGTGTGATTTTCCCTGTACAACATGCTTCCCGACTGGGGATTATTCCTCTAAAGATTGTGTTGCTTTGCTCAATGCGACTCCAGTCTATTTCCATTTTTCGTAGTGTTTCCTCATAGATGAGGTTCAATCCGCTGCCGCCGTCCATGAGTACCTTTGTAAGCCGGAAGCCGTCCACTATCGGACTGAGGACCAATGCAGCTGGTGCTCGGGCTGACCGGAATTTAGGCTCGTCACTGGCATTGAAAGTAATAGCCGTGTCACTCCAAGGATTTATTGTTGCTACCTGGTAGACTTCGGCAAGGCTGCGGAGCGTTCGCTTCCTCGCATTGTTCGATGTGAAGGTCTCGAAGACTGTTGACGCCGTACTGGCATTTCTGGGGTGGTGCTCTGCGGATTCTGGAGTTAGAAGCTCCTCGCCGCTCCTGGCCACCTACCGGAGTATCCAACATGCTCTAAGGCTGTGAGTTGGTGCGACTTCCCCTGAACTATGAATTTTATAGGGTCCATTGAGCCATCCCTCCAGCACGGTCCCATACCCTGTAGAGGGTTTTTGTTTTTTGCTGTTTGGCTTAGGTGCCTGGCGATAATGTGCCCTTTTGTTTCGGACTGGGATTGTATTCAGGGCAGGATTGTCCCAAAATTTCGTTTCGTTTTTCCGAACGCTTTCTGTCGCACAGTACTTTTGTACTATGGAAGTCAGCGAAGCGTGCAATTTCGCGACGACTTATGGCGTTGAGGATTCCGATGTCCGTACAGTTGTTACATAAGAATGAAATTGCATCCTTCTCACGGCAGTCCTTTATCCTGTTAATAACCCGGAGGAATCTGGCCCAGTAGTGGTGTACTGTTTCCTCGGGCTCTTGCCGTATTTGGGATAAATCCTTATAGTTGGGTGGGCGGGTGGATTTAAATCCGAAACCTCGCCCGATCTAATACTCAGGGGCCAAGAAATTTCCGAATCTGGAAGCTTGTTTTCTTGGATGTTGTTCGATGAATCAAGCCTGCTGCCTGACTTCAGGTTTAGGGCTTGGGCGACATCCTCCCCTCCGCGGATATCTGGCTTGGAGGGGTCGGGAATCCGGACACATCTGGTCCTTAGGATGGGCGAAGATTCGCCACGTTGTTCTTCCACCACTTCAACGTGGTGGGTGACCTGGGGAGAGTCAATCTCTCTCTGATCGGGTTTAAGCCCCATCTGGTCGTAATCTGTAGCGACTCCCAGGGCGGCGATGCGATCCAAAAGCTCATTTAGAGAAGAGAGCTCCATTGGATCTAACTGCTCAGCGAGTTCCGAGCTGATCTGGAGATTGCTTCCGATGACCCGAGAAGTCATCGCCGGCGTGGCGGCCGAACAGGTGGTCATTAAAAACCTGCCTAGCCGGATAGTTTGGCCGACAGCCAAAGCTTCTTTAGCAACAGCACCGTCTTTAAAGATGGGGTATGGCATCCTTCCTGCTGGTGACGACACAGAGGAACTCTCAATGAAAGCACCAATGTCGGTGTCAAAACCGGCGGATCTCGGGTAGGGGGTCCCGAACTGTGCGTCTAGGCGGATGGTAACAGGAGACAAGGAACACGATGTTTTTACCCAGGTTCGGGCCCTCTCGGTGGAGGTAAAACCCTACTCCTGCTTGATTTATATTGATGATATGGGTATTACAAGAGTTGATCTACCACGAGATCAGAGAGGCTAAACCCCAGAATCTAGCCTATGGTATGATTGTTCTGTGTCCTACGGACTAAAACTCTCTGGTTTATATAGACACCGGAGAGGGCTTAGGGTTACACAAAGTCGGTTACAATGGGAGGAGATCTTCATATCGTATCGCCAAGCTTGCCTTCCACGCCAAGAAAAGTCCCTATCCGGACACGGGACGAAGTCTTCAATCTTGTATCTTCATAGTCCGGGAGTCTGGCCAAAGGTCATAGTCCGGCCATCCGGACACCCCCTAATCCAGGACTCCCTCAGTCGGTTTCCTCAACTACGGTCCCACTTGTAAGGCCAACTCCAACGCACGACCCCAAACGGACCTCCATTTTGCCTGGATTCTGTCTGTTTGGGTAGAGCAATGGGGTTGTGTCCGGGCCATTTCTCGGATGCAGTGGTTGTGCGCCGAATGCGCGGACGCATCCCGGCCGCGTACATTTTTCTTTGCAAACACATATCTTTTTTTCATCATTGATTTTTTTATACATGGAAATACATCACCAAAATTTGACTAGAAAAGCAAGACCAAAGAAAACAAGAACCACAAGAATACATTTTAGAAGATATCCAACTTCCATAACCCCTCTTGTAAGTTAGATTAGTGCCTTCTGGATGCATTCATTGTTGATCTCCAGAGGCTCGATCTTGCGTGCTTCTTTCTTCTTCGAGTGTGAAGAACTAGACATTGCTTCCTTGCATCTAGTCTCATGTCTAGCCTCTATTCTATCAACAAGTGCACTAGTCTCATCTCTGGCCTCTATGCTAGCTAAAAGTTCTAGACATCTACTAAATTGCGCTCTATCAATATATCGTTGTACTCTTCTTCCCAATACCAAACTTGCATCCATTCTACACAATAAAATTTTAAGTTAGCACAACTAGTCTAATCCAAGAGCACAACGGAAGATTTGGTCAGGTTCTTCCTCCTTTTGCCGACACGTGGGACATCCAGCATCCAGGTCGTGTCATACAAGAAAATAGAGTGGTAGTTGAAGCCACACGTGATGTGCATCTTCGGTTAAACTGTAAATAGAATCTTACTACTCTTGAGTAACTCCAAAAGCGGCCACCGAAGATCTTTATTGGATTCGTTTTTCATCACCAGCACATCGAGGTGAAAGATGTGCAGGTTCATTGGGTCCTCTTGCATTTTCACTGACATGTGGGACCGCATATGAGCAAACAGACGATGGGCTCCGTGCATCCGCTGGCTGGCTGAGAAGAGAGATAGAGGAGGGCTGAGCACAGACTCCAGGAAATTTGTTCTACATAACCAGCACCTCGATATAGGCTCGATATAGTGGGGTGGCATGGGCCAAACTAGCATTCACGTCTAGCAGTACGGCACACGCCACCTAGACGCCCATCTGACACCAATTTTCTTGGAGTCTATGCTACAACCATCTCTTCTCCCTCATGTTTTCTCAGCCATCGCGCGGTGGGCGGGGTGGGGGTTTGCCGATAGTCGGTTTGCTCAACTGCGGTCCCACTTGTAAGTAAAAATGCAACACCGCATGCGTTCCCCCTTGAGCGGCGTGCTGGACCAACCGTGTGGGGGTGCGACGCGAACACGGCAAGCTTTTCCTTTTGAACTTGTAACTTGCAAATTTTGGTTCTGCTCCATGGCGTGACCGATAGATAGAAATAATGATTTTCCCTAAAGTAATGAGAAGTTTGGTTCTGGCGCGGTTCATGCATGGAGTACGTACGGAAATTATGTAGTTGATGCAAAAGGTAAGATAATTACTAGTAGTACCATATACTACTACATGGATTTGACGGAAAGATAAAAATACATACGGATCCATCAACGACATCCTCACGCCCTAGTGCGCCGGGTCACCAACCAACGTGTGAGGAGCAGGGACGTTGGCGGCCAGCTCAACGTGCTTCTGAACAATGCCGTCCAAGGTTGCCATGCGGTCCAAGAAGGCTAGCGTCCTATCGTCCTCATCTTGCATATAGTAGTCCTTGTGGACGATTTGCACGTAGACGTGGGTGGTTATGTCGATCATGTCTTGCTGCGCCAGGCGCTACGCGGCGAGCGCGACCTCGAGGTGGACATTCTCCGATGCGACGGTGGGCAGTCGCAGGGCCACCAGTGCGTCGAAGAGGTTGTCACCATAGTGGCCGTTGAGGGTGGTGGGCATCGCAGAGCTTGGGTGCGTTGGCTGGAGGCGTACGTCAAAGTCGTCCGCGAGCTTCTTGACGACGGTGAACTTGTCTAGGAAACTGACGAGGACCTCGTCGAACAAGGAGACAAACTGTCGTCCAAACGGCCCCTCGCCCTGGCAGCCTTAAGCACTACCTGGAGACATTCCTCGGTGCCGGGCAGCAGGCCAGCGTCGTGGACCATCTGGCACAGCCGGCTGATGCTCGCGCTCATTGCCTACATGGGTCTAGTTTAGCTTCTAGTCAACTGATCTTGCAATTCGAGTGATTACTCTTGCCCTTGGTTAGCGTGTGTAGGTGCGTAGGATTTTGTACTAGATTGGACTGGCGGGGAGCCTTTATATGAGAAGTGCAGACTGCGTTGAATTCACATGCGTGTTGGCCATCTACTCCTCGGCCCTCTACTACACCTGCCTTTGGCTATATGGCAGGTGGGCCAGCCACCCGTTGGACCCACGTGTCATTCTCCCAAAGGCAGTTGCAGTAAGTCAATGAAGCTGCGTCCCCCTCCGTGCCGGTGTAGTATAGTCATCTCACTGGACCTCTAGTTGGGACCAAACGAGAGAAGTTTGATGTTTACTAGTTTATTGGTCCCCTTTGCATTTTGCGCAAAGTTTTGACCTTTGATTTAACTAATAAAATGTTAATGCATGTAAACAAAAATGGTGTATAAGTCACCTTATGAAAACCAAATAATCCCAAAACACTTAGACACGGTACGTTAACTCCCTCCTTGTTTCTTATTTCATGACATATCAACCAATGAGAGATGTGGGTCGTGCATGCTTTCAATGACTTGAGACTACCAAATATGACATGCAGTGTTTAGTTCATTGCATGTAATCCTATTAATTAGTAAAAAGACATTAAGTTATCTCGCTGATTGGATTAAAACAATACACTGTGTATTTATTTACAGAGGGGGTAGTACATTTTTTCTGACATGCATTACTAGATATTGCTAGTCAAATACTAAAATCCAGATGGACGTGGTAGTACTCCTAAATCCAGACGGTGGTGCTAGTAGTACTAGTAGTAGTACAACCAATGTAGTACTAGCACCGTACTACCCGTTGGTCAAATTATTATGTGCTGCTCCTCACAGTGAAGTGACAAGACCCTGCGCCGGAGATGGCACCTGAGTATAGGCGCCGTGTTCGGCATACCATAGTTAGCCTCACCGTCTGCAGTCACTATCATCATGGCTGTAGAGCTAGCCTGCTTACAACTAGCCCTGTTCGACATAATTTCCCGTGCGTAGATGCCCGTGCATTGCACGAAACACCAAGATTGGGGGTGGACGGCGCCGGCAGTGGCCATCGCGCCAGATTTTTTCATGGCCTTCTATATGTGGTGGGGACGAGATAAGGCTGACTATGAGAGACAAGGAGTTGTTTGTAAATAGGGAACAAGTGCGGGCATCTTTTTGCAAAAAAGGGAGAAGTTTGGTTTGTATGCGTCGGATCTAGATCCAACAACTATTGGTGAAAGATGGGAGGCACAACATTATCACCAACTTAGGACCTGTTTGATTCACAGGATTTTGAAAACGCAGGAATAGGACACGACAATATTCCAAATTTCAAACTAATATTACAAATGTTAGGAGTAATGATGCACCTACGAAGAGGGAATTACTAGGAAGTTTACGTCAGAACTTTCGTTACTTTAGGTGGATGTAGCATTATCGTACAAACTAAAATCCACCGCCCTGACAAGTCACTAATGGGAAAATAAGTTTTCGAGTATCTGGCCACTTGATATTTCAAAAACAAATTCAGCTTCTGTGGAGACTTTGTCATTTAGGCTTAGACGCTTGCGGTGATCAGCACGCCATTCATTGTTGCGCCTGAGAACGCCAAACCTCATTACCTTGAGCACACTTGCCTCCAGAACAAAGAACCTGGCCAATTTAATCTCAGATGTGTTGAGATCAAGGCATTCGATGAGATTGTTATAGTGTAGCACATTTTTCACTTTCGGGTCTTTTTTTATCTGCAAAGAAGAGAACATATTAGCGCAGCTGGTTGTATAAGATTGCCGTGTCATCAAGAGCTACCAATATCATTCGGTCATATGATAGGGTTGGCTGGCTAGTGATATTTTTCACTCTCTCTCTCTCTTTCTGTTTCCTCTCATTTACCTAGGAGCACGTGAAGAGCTTGGGCATTTGTTGCCTTCACCATCTGGCCGATGCCATATTTCGCAAAAGTATGCCACATAATACGCATCAATGTCAAATCAAAAGATTTTGGCACCGCTCTCGCGATGTGAGAGAGTTGGCACAGCTGTGCAGATCCACATGTATAAACAAATCAATCAAACCAACTACACCAGCCTCTCGCTCTCCCAAACAAGTGTTTTCTATTGCCTCAGTCCTCTCTCTCTCTCTCTCTCTCCCACGCAAGTGTGTTTCATTGCGTGAGTTAATTTGGTACCAGAGCAAAGTAGGTGATCCAGATTGGGGCACCAGGTGAGCAATGGAGGGGCATCGCTGCCAAATGCATCGCAAGTGAATTTGCCACGTGTTTTGGCCTACATAGCCCACTTTTGTACTCCCTCCGTCCCAAAATTCTTGTATTAAATTTGTCTAAATACGGATGTATCTAGTTACATTTTAGTGTTAGATACATCTGTATCTAAACAAATGTAAGGCAAGAATTTTGGGACATAGGGAGTACTACCTCGTATTTAGTATAAAATTTTGACCATAGATTTACCTAAGAAAATGCCAATGCATGTCACTAAAAATTACACCATTTGAAATTATGTTCAAATATGAATCCAACGATATAGTTCTTAGTGACATGCATTAACATTTTGTCAGTTAAATCTATGGTCAAATTTTGATACTACAAAATGGGAAGAATAAACCAGGACGGAGGTAGTACTTGCTCTTAGGGTAACCATAGAGTTACTGGAGTAGTCTAAGTTACTTTCCACTATGACTCGTCTAGGCTACTATAGTAGTACAACAACAAAATGATGCAGGTGATCACGTGAGAAAAAATACTAAAAACATTTCTTTCGGTGTAGTGCGTAGATGCAGTTTTGAACACTACACTTGTCATTGTAATTTGGGAAAATTACGAAAAAATTGAGCTCGTTGTGATTTCCGTTTACTAATAGGAAAGAAGTTTCACCTCGATGAGTAGCTTCTCCGTGCACGGAAAGCATGTAAGGATCCAACAACTTGATCCAGATTGGGGCCGATAGATTTTATTGCCAAGATCTTCACTGTGCGCATAGACTGGGTCAAGCTTGTGGGAATCATTTTCTGGAAGACGGTCGTAAATACATCAAGAAGAATTTAAAAATGTGAATTTCAAGAAGACGGAGAAGAAGATGAGTGTTGTACCTGAACGATTACGGATCCAATAGAGAGTTTGAAGAATTTGGCAGATGAGTACACCAACACTGTCAATTTTGGCGCATCAATGACCCTGATTTTTGTTGGACCTTCTAGATCCGATACAAGCAATCTCTCAAGGAAAGGCGCATTCTCAATGACCATAACATGGAACAGCTGGAGTGATCTCTTCGCAATTGATGTCTTGTTGCGGGGCCAGCAAGACACATAAATCCATCAAAGGTTCGTCGAGGCGATGTGGAGGCTAATGAACCAGTGGATCTACTCAAGACGAAGGTACTCGAGCGCAGTACAGGTGCGGAGCAGGTGCTCCATAGCCTTCTTCGAGATGACAACGTCGAAGAGGTCGAGCTACTTGAATTGAGGGAGAAGAAGGGCGGGCGTGTCATTAATCTGGGGAAGATAGCAGGAGCTGAAGCTAGCGCGGCGCAGCGTTGGTGTGAGGTGGATCTCGGACGGCGGCAGAGAGCGACACCGTCCAGCTTCAAAGCTAGCTCCTCGAGCTGATCTAGGGCGGGGGATAAGAACCACTCGTCGAACTTGGGTTGGACCTTGCAGTTGTTACTGAACATGCGGATGTCAAGGCGTCTGGCTGGCCCAGGGTGCGATGAAAGGATCTTGGAGACTGCGGCCATGCATTTGCAATCCCCGTTGCAGAGGCAGCTGTCGACGGTGAGGTTGAGGGGGACACGGCGCTAGAGGGGCCGCCATCGCCGCGAGAGCAGGGCGGTTCGCACGGTAGATTTGGTGGGGAGGAGGCCTATGATGACGAGCAGCATGTCGTCGGGGAGGCTGTTGATGAATTCCAGGCTCGCTGGATGCGGTTTTGGCTCGAGCCGCCTCCGCTTGTTAGCTGCCTCGCCGTCCATCTCAACCGGCGGCAACGCCGATGTACACGTGTGTTGGTGTGTGTTCGGTGTTGGGTGTGCGCGAGTGTGACCTTCTATGCATGTCGCCGTGCAGTGGTGAATTGTGCGCAAGTGCATCCTTTACGCGGAAGAAGTGTGTCCTCAATGCACCCTCAATTTACTAGCGTGCGGGGTGCTACCCCGAGTGGCTTCAACTTTTTTACTTCACCGCGTGTCAGATGGGCCTCTAGTTTACTTATTTTCACTCAGTGCCACATGGGCCAGCACACGAAGATACAGAACACGAGCTGACAAGGTAGCATGTGGAGTGGTTGGCCGGTCAACTAAACAATATACTGAGCTATACACTGACACAGTGAGCGTATAATCCGTTGGTATAGACCGTTCGAGTGAGAGGGGAGGCCCATGAGAGATAGCACAGAGAGAGAGAGAGAGAAAGAGCTACTCCCTCTGTTTGATAATGTAGTTCCAACATTTTTTTAAGTCAAACTTTTGAAACTTTGACCAAGTTTATAAAGAAATTACTTATATCTACAATACCAAAGATAAATGATATTATGAAGTAAGTACATGTTGTGATGAATCTAATGATCGTTCCAGATGTAAATGTTTTTCTCCGTATATACCTGGTCAAACTTTTCTGAGGTTTGACTTTTCAAAACATCCATATGCTTATGGAAGTGACAGAGTCCCTAACTAGAGAGAGAGAGAGAGAGAGAGAGAGAAATAGAAAGAGTAAGTGAAAAAAGTGTGTGTGCGTGTGTGAAAGAGACATGGACAACACACGATAAAAGTAGAGAAAAAGCATGTGTGTCTTATGCAAACATATCACACATGCATCTTCAACAACGGAAGCAAGGTGAGGATATAGTGTGTGGTTGTTTGCAACTGAGAGAGCAAGACCCCTAGCGCGTGGCCAAGAGGGGTCTGACAAACAGAGGAGAGAGGTCGAGAGAGATGTACGGAGAAAATGCAGACATGGGGAGGAGAGAGTGTATGTTTGTCATAGAGAGATCCCCTAGAGATCGTGATGGGACTACATGGGTGGGAGATCAAGTGACAAGGTGTGTGCATGATAGAATATGCCCCGAGAGATATCGAGATAGACGTATGGATGGAAGGAGACAATACATTTGTTCCCGATGGCTAGTGAGAGATAATCATACTTAGGGGGGAGTGCTTGCGCCTATGAAGGAGTGAGGGATTATGGTAGTTAGCGGGGTGCGTGTCACATGGAGAGAGAACAAGGGTGGAGAGTGTTGGATGGGTCTATATGTATAGCGCGAGCGAGACATGTGTATGTGTGAACCAGGGAGATATAAAGTTTGAGAGAGATTGAGGAGCCCCAATAAGGTTGAGTGGTGCGTCAGATAGCTGAGAGGGGGAAAGAGATATTCCATCCGCTCGATAATGCAGTGCATGTAAATTTTTTAGAAGTCAAACTTTGGAAACTTTGACCAGGTTTACGCAAATGTTATTTATATCTACAATACCAAAGATACATCATACAAAACTACATCTCATGGTGAATCTAATAGTATATGTTTGCCGTTCTAGATGTAATTGTTTTTCTCCACATACATGGTCAAACTTTGTGATGTTTGACTTTTCAATAAATCTATATGCTATGGACCGAAGAGAGTGCCTAAGTCGAGAGAGATCAAGTGCGTGTGAAGCAGAATGAGTAATTGTGCAAAAAGAGTATGTGTGTGAAAGAGAAAGTGACAACATATGATAAATTAGAGAGAGAGTGTGTGTTTTTTCATTTCTTATGCGAACATATCACGCATGCATCTCCGAGATAGAAAAGCGAGGCAAGGAGATACACGAAGATAGCTAGTGTGTAATTGTTTGCATCGGAGAGAGACACCCCTATAGCACATGTCCAATAGAGGTCTTGCCAACAAGGAACAAAGGTCGAGAGGGACACATGGAGAACATGGACGCATGGGGAGGGAGAGAGGGTGTGTTTGTGATAGAGAGATCCCCTCGAGATCGTGAGGGGACTATATGGTGGTAGATCGAGGGAGGTGCATGCGCAATAGAAAGATGTCCTGAGAGAAATCGAGATAGACCATGCACATGTTTGTGATGGAGACTAAGATTAGCTAGTCATATACATATAGAGGGGATTGCGTATGCCTACAATTGAGTGAGAGACCATCATACTTGGCTAGCTAGGCATGAGGTTGTGTGTGTTTGCGTGTGAGATGGAGAGAGAACGAGGGAGAGAGATAGATTTTTAGATGGGCCTATCGAGTGCGAGTGAGATATGCATGTGTATGTGTGACCCAGGTAGATGGAGAGTTTGAGAGAGAGGGGGAAGAGCTCCGAGACGACAGAGTGGTGTGTGAGGGAGTTACAGGCAATGAGCCAAGGAATTTGTGTGCGTACGATGAGTGCTACCAAGATATCTATCCTGGACTAGAGTAACATACATAGTGTGCGAGAGAGACCTATAGATGGAGTATATATGCATGCGAACTAGAAAGACCCCCCCCCCACACACACACACACAAAGAGAGAGAGAGAGATGGAGAGAAAGGGAGAGGGACCAACAAGGTTTGTGTGTCAGATGCGTGCGACAGAATTGAAGATTGTCGGCAAGAGAGAGAGAGAGAGAGAGGAGGGGGAGGTCGCGTTTTATGCATCAAAGACTGATATAAAGCATGTTTCGATGTAAACTTGCATTTAAATATTTAAATTGGAGAACATGTTGTCTGCAATCCACACAAGAACGGATATATGCGTATATCAAACAAGTTCATTAATTTGACTTTCAACATGTTCATGGAGTACTATAATACTGTACAACATGCTACTCGATTGAGATGTTCAATTTTGGATTTAGTTCACTATTTTTACCTAGTGAACGAGCTATTTCATTGAATCGAGATATTTCATTTTGGGTTTGATTCCCATTTTTGAGTGGGTCAACTATTTGTCATATAGTAAATCGCTAGCAACGAGCATGTAAAAACACATTACTCCCGGGCATCATCTCTCCATCTAAAAAAGAAGTGGCAAGCTAATATTTCAAAATTTGATTCGAATCGACTTGGTAAGGTAGACGTGGATGCTCGTTCTCCCAAATTTGAACAAACCGTTAAACATCCTCTGCTCGGTGGAATTCGCCAGAGCAAATAAATGGGAGACATGAAATTACTGTCCTATGTGGGACACACATCAATTGGCCCGTTGTACATCGAGGGTAAGTTCGTAACTTCAACCAGGCACGCCTTCTCCTCGGACGAAAATGACATGTGCTGAAAAATTCATAAACCATGGTCGGCAAAACATGCTCTCCTCGCCCGAAATAGCTTGCGCCCACTATTTCAAAACACGCTCTCCTCGCCCGAAATCACTCGCGCCCACTATATTTCAAAAAACGCCCTCCTCACCC
Source organism: Triticum dicoccoides (assembly GCF_002162155.2). Taxonomy (NCBI): domain Eukaryota; kingdom Viridiplantae; phylum Streptophyta; class Magnoliopsida; order Poales; family Poaceae; genus Triticum; species Triticum dicoccoides. The sequence goes on along the minus strand of NC_041385.1, from coordinate 466,936,917 downwards.
GAAATCGCTCCCGCCCACTATTTGGGGAGAAGCAAAGTTACTCTACTATCCCTGAACCTCAGTACACAGACCCAAGCCGAGAAGCCTAAAGGCAGGGGTAGAACTGTAACTCCCCCTCACATTTCAGACAAATGTGTCCATAAGACATGGTTCCACTCCCCTCCCAATCCCCCCCCCATTCATACCTCGTGGGCGCCAAATCACCATCTCCCCGGAAGCTCCCTTCTCTCAAGCCGTGAAACCTCATCCCCTCCTCCATGGCGCCCCCACCGCACCAATTTCATAGCCCGCCCTCCTCCCTAATGCCGGAGATGCTGTCCATTTGTCGTCGTGCATAGGGTCGCGTGCCTCTTACACAGTGCTACTGGAGCTGCCTCGACGACGGCCGCGTGAACCATACTGAAGCCGATTCGCCCCCGTCGTTGTTCACGATGCTGGAGTGGCTCCAACTTCGGATCCATCCAGAGTCCCGACGCTGCTTCCCTGTAGCCGTCGACCGTCGCGACATCGTTGTTTCCCTGCTGCCGGTCGCAATTGCAACCGCGCCAGCCTCACCGACTCGGCAGCTAGACCTGCCTACTTCACCATGCCGCCAGATAGGTTGCACCCTCATCTCAAATCACTTTATTTAGGAGTTAGTTGTCTGAATTTTTATTCTCGGCCAATCGATTCCCAATGGGAAGCAGCACCCCTCGAGGCGGCGGAGCTCCTAGGCTATCGGTTGGCTAGTGTCTAACGTAAGGGTGCGGGGCCGCAAGTTTGCCGTGGAAGCAGTGCTTAGATGGCTATCTTAGAGTTGCGTGGGTAGAAGGTACTGCCGCCGCCGGATCTGGATGACGGGGGGTCTTTGTAGATTGGCCCGGGGGCTGCGCAACCACGGCAATCCGGTGGGGCGGGGAGCGGGGTTTTGGCCAGGGCCACGGACGGCAGAGGCAGGCTGCTCTGCCATTGGTCGCTGGCTCTTAGGGGAAGATTCCGAACAGTGTCAGCCGGGAGGCACAAGACGGCCATCAAGCCATCCGGCATAGATCGGACAGTACCAAAATAAAATAAAATAAAAACGTGTGACCCCAATTTAGTCTTCAGTCAACAGACGTGTGACCACTCTTGTACCTTGCTGTTGATCTCTTAGTGTATTTCTTCAGATCAAAGAGATATGTCCTTATTAACATTATGTGTTATCTACATCTTCATCCACACCGTCTTCCAACTCACCGCAGCTGCTCCAACAAGGGAAGCATACACCAGAAGGGAGCTATAGTCCCCACTCAACAGTTCCCTGCATCGAATGTGCGTGCCCGACATGGACAGCCACAACAACTGCAGGGCCATCGACAAGTCAGCACATGATGCTCACTCCTATGGATGGCGGCCAGATAGGTTGTACCCTCGTCTTACTTGTGTGCAACACTTATGGCTTTGTTATTCATCTAAGCATGGAAAATAGACTATCACATTTCACTGTATATTCATGCTGATCTCTTATGGGTCTTGTTCAGGAGTTAAGGTTGTTCCATAGTTCAGCTAAGATACTTGTTCTTTAGGTAACGTTGTTCCATAGTTATCATCCATCAGCCAATGCTATCCCACAGGCTAGTGATTATAGTGTTATACCACTTCGAGTATTACCTATGTTGTTCTTTAATACTTTTGTGTGCCATCTAGCTAATCTCGAGGACAAACGATACATATTCTGTATCTTTCATCTGTGTTCTCCCTTTAGTTTTTGAGACCTGTTGCTGCTAGTTAACCCCAGTCCTACTATTTATGTCGTCTCCTACAGGCACTCATTACATAAATCTAACTACTAGTTGTCTTCCATGCATGTCAGATATAATTGCACACACTGATATATCCACAAGAACCCCACAGAGCAAAGTAAAGGCCAATAAACTTGATGTCAATGATACCCAATATGATGGAACATGTAAAGGCAGTTCTTCAGAAGACTTGCAGAAAGATGATGAATCCTCTTCACCACACAAGGTCCTTGCTCTAACTTGGCCTGTGATATGGGTACAACATGCATATAATGTCCTGGAGTGTATCTACTCTGTTGCAATGCCATGTGCTTAGCATGCTGATCATGCATGTAAATATCACTACTGGAATCAGCTACTTTGCCATATGCCAGCTCTTTGCCGTCAGCTAGCGGACGGCAAAGAAGCTCTTTGCCATCAGCTACCCGAAAGCAGACGGCAAAGAACTGGCTGATGGCAAAGAAAGCCTTTGCCATCAGCCTGTTCTTTGCCGTCCGCTAGCTGACAGCAAAGAATCTTTGCCGTCCGCTAGCGGACGGCAAAGGGGGGGGGGCCACTGAGGAGCTATTTCAAAAATACTTAACGTCCCCCCTCTTTGCCATCTGCTAGCAGACGGCAAAGAGCAAAAAAGCGGACGGCAAAGAGGGCGGACGGCAAACATTCAACAAAAATAACGGCGCGCCCCACCCCGCCCTCTCTCTCTCTTTCTCTCCTGCTCCCACACACGCGCCGCCGCCCCCAGCACTCGCCACCGCCC
>NC_041385.1:466933160-466933713 GCF_002162155.2 Triticum dicoccoides | reverse complement strand
TTTCCTTTTTTTCTTGTTTTTTTAGTTTAAGGTTTATGTTTAGTTTAGATTTAGTTTTAGTTTTAGTTTTAGGTTTAGTTTTAGGTTTAGGTTTAGTTTTAGTTTAGTTTTAGGTTTAGATTTAGTTTTTTCCTTTTTTCTGTTTTTTTAGTTTTAGGTTATGTTTAGATTAAATTTAGGTTTAGTTTAAGGTTTAGTTCTTAGGAATGAAAAAGAAGAAGAAGAAAAAAATAGGCGAGGAGGAGAACAAGAAGAGAAAAAAGGAAAGGAAGAAGAAGAAGAGGAGGAGGAGAAGAAAAAAGAAGAAGAGGAAGAAGAAGAAGAAAAAAGAGGAGAGGAGGAGAAGAAGAAGAGGAAAAAGGAAAGGAGGAGGAAGAAGAAGAAAAAGAAGAAGAAGAAGAAGGAAAACGAAGGAAGATAAGGAAGAAAAGGAAGAAGAGGAAGAAGAAGAAAAGGAAAAAAGAGGAAAAAAACCCGCCCCGACACGGCACCCCGACCCCGACCCGGCACCCCGACACGACACACCGACCCCGAGACCCCGACCCCGACACCC
>NC_041385.1:466891152-466932548 GCF_002162155.2 Triticum dicoccoides | reverse complement strand
ACCCCGACCCCCGACACCTCCCGAAAAGGTGTTCTTTGGCCTTCCAGAGGCCGACGGGGTCATATATTTGTGAATTATTAGTTAGGTCATATATTTTTCGATTTTGTTATGAAAAACATCATATATAATTGTGTTGATCGGGTAGTTTTAAATGTGCAGTTGTTTATGTTGTACTTGATGATGATACACTTAAGTGATATACATATTATTATTCATGTCGGTACTTTTTTTCATGTTGTACTAATTTCATTTATTCTTTGTCATGGTAGGTGTTGAAAGATGGTGGGCGCTGGTCGGGAGCGCGCCGAGGCCCCTTCTTCGTCGGCGCGTAGTGTGAGGTCTTCCATTCCACAAGCACCTCTCCACCGAGCGTTGCTGGACAGTATGGCGACACTGCCGGGCCCTTCTTCGTCGACAGCGGTGCCCAGCAGGGGACGAGGTAAGAAGAAGGGCCGAGGTGGAGCACGTGGTCGCGGGAGAGGAGGTAGGGTGACTCTTACGGCGCCTTCCTCGCCGCCGCCCCCAGCTGTTTCACCCGAGCACGTGACTGCTAGGGTGGACTCGTCTGAGGAGGAGGCTACACGGACTCCGGTCCACGAGCCTCTGGTCCACGGGTCTTCGGCCCACGAGCCTTGGGTCGACGGGCCTTCGGCCCATGAGAGTTGGGCCCACGAGACCCTGGAGGAGCACACGTCTGGATGGGGTACTTGGTCGGGTCAGCCTGAGGATGGCGGGGAGCCGAGTGGCCATGCTGATGATGGCGGGGAGCCGAGTGGCCATGCTGATGATGGTGGGGAGCCGATTGATTTTGAGGAGGAGGGGGAGGAGGGGGGCAACGTCTACCAGCGTGGTGCTACACGGCTCCCGTCCGTACGGGCGACCCACGAGCAGAGGTGGTTGATTTTCCCTGATGGGGAGAGGTAAGTGCATTTAATCTTTTTGTACCTTATGCATCCACGTTTCTTGAAATAACTAATGCGTTGGCCTTGTCATGCTGTAGGGGTTGGGACCACCATGAAAGTGTCCGCCGGCCCAACTCTGTCCTTGGAGTTCTGATTCGGCAAAACTTTCCGGGGTTTGTCACGTTGCCTGGTGAGGGTCAGCTTCCAGAGGTTGGATTTAGTTGGGAGCACTACTTGGCTGCCCCGGCCCCGTCGGGTGAGATTATCGACGGTGTCTTGTGCAAGACGAGGGCAGACATGGTGATCAGAAAGTTCTGGGTAATTTCTCCTTTACACAATTAAAAATCTTCAACTAGCTAGTTATTAATTGTACTAATCAATATTGTCTCATTTGATTGCAGACATTCTACAGGTGTGAGGAGGGATACGAGGAGGAGGCGGCAGATGTTATCCAGAAGGAGTGCAAGCGCCTACTTCAGAACTTACGGCATGAGGCTCGGGTGCAGTCTGTTCGAGACTACTACGCCGACCGTGGTATCAAGAAGTCCAAGCGGGATTGCCGCGATAAGTTCTTGAGTAAGGAGCAGTACATGAAGGTAATTCTTAAGGCCTTGTACTTAATTCCTTCATTTAGTAATTCATAGCCATAGCGCTGAATTTTCTGTTTGCTAACTTAGGCCCCTCGGAGATGGTGTGCGGATCGGATGGATTGTTGGGAGGTGTTGGTCGATGGGTGGTGCTCAAAAGAATGGCGGGCCACCCACAACGAGGCCAGGGACAAACGTGCCCAAATGGAAGGTGTGCCACACCACCAAGGTAGCTCCAACTTATTTCAGTACGGGCGGAACTGGGTATGTGGTTTGCTTCATTATTCATGCAATTCATTCATCATGCTAGTTTTAGCCCTTTAATTACTAATTTACTTTGTTTCTCTCTTTCAGGCACGCTACAATAAGGCGGATAAGGTGCCAGAGGTGTACGACCTATATGCCATGGCCCACACTAGCTCTTACAAGAAAGTCAAGGCATTCTCTGCGTCTGACCTTGATGATCCAAAGAACTTCACCAACATCTCCACCCATGACAAGCTCGTGCAATATAGAGATCAAGGGAAGGCGAGGAAAGGGGAGGACTTTAACCCGAGCCAGGGTCCCATTGATACAGAGTTGCTGATGATATTTGGTGGTGGGAGGTCCCATGGCTCCATAGCCATGGGAGATGGACTTATCCGTTGTCCTAGCACTCTCCCGGAGATCAAGGCGCGCCAGTCGAGCTCCGCTCCTGAGATAAGGCCTCGTGAATGGCCAGTCCAACTCGCCATCAAGGTTAGTTATACGTACTCAGCTATCTTTCTCCATTACATTGTGTGTGCTTCCATCAATGATTACAAATGGTCATGTGAGTGGTGTTGCAGGCTGCTATACAGAGTGAGAGAGATAGAACGGAGAAACTTCTGGCGGAGGCGGCGGAGAGGCAGCGGGAGTTGGAGGAGAGGACGACAAAGATGTTGGAGGAGGAGAGGGCACGGAATGACATGCACGCAAGGGCCATGTATGAGCTCCTTGTGGTAAGTTTCTTCTGCAGATTACTTGCTAGTCTTAACATTTGAGTCTCATTACTAACTAGTATGACTCTGTTGTGAAAACCAAATGTGCAGTGTGTGTGCGAGAAGTCCGGTCAGACCGCTCCGCCGATGCCAGTGCTTGCTCCTGGGAGCACGGTGAGTTTAATTTGAATGGACATTACTTGCTAGTCTTAAAATTTGAGTGTCATAATGCTAACGAGACATTGGAAATGATCTTTGGTGCAGCTTAACTCCAGAAACGCATCGCACGATCCTTCTCCAGCTACCGGCACGAGCCAGCCCACTCCTCCACCTCCCTGATCACGGTAAGTTTCTCCAGACTTAGACTTAGCTTTATTTCCTCCAATATGCTTACCATAATGACCTAGAGTTAGCTTCTTTTCCTTCAAAATGACTTAATAAGCTTACTTATGTCAAAAATTGCATAATTAACTTAGTTAGCTCATAAACGATCCATTTTACCTAAGTTAGCTCTAATATGACTCATTTTACCTTAGTTAGCTTACAAGTGATCCAATTTATCCAAGTTAGCTCTAAAATGACCCATCTTAGTAGATTAGCTCGTAAATGATCCATTTTACCTACGTTAGCTTTAAAATGACCCATTTCACCTAGGTTAGCTCCAAAATGACTCATTTAACCTAGGTTAGCTGCAAAATGACCCATTTCACGTAGGTTAGCTCCAAAATGACCCATTTAACCTAGATTTGCTCCTAAACGATCAATTTCACCTAAGTTGGCTAAAAACAATCCATTTCACCCAAATTAGCTCTTAAATGATCCATTTCACCTAATTTAGGTCATAAACGACCCATTTCAACTAAGTTAGCTCATAAAAGCTCACAAATGATGCATTTCACCTAAGTTAGCTCAAAAACGTTCCATTTCACCTAAGTTAGCTCATAAACGATCCATTTCACCTAAGTTAGCTCATAAACGACCCATTTCAACTAAGTTAGCTCATAAATGATCCATTTCAACTAAGTTAGCTCATAAACAACCCATTTCAACTTTTGTTAGCTCATATATGATCCATTTCACCTAAGTTAGCTCATAAATGACATATACTTCTTGTTCTAGTCTTCTTCTTGTTCTAGTCACCTATTTCTAACTTTCTTATTTACCATTTTGTAGATTTCATTCACTTCATGGAAGCTAGCTTGCTATGATGGAGTGCTTGCTTTTCCTTTGATGAAACTTTGCATTGTATCTAGCTTGCTATGATAGAACTTGATATCTTGACGAAACTTTGCATTGTAATATGTATATGGATGGAACTTGCTTATGTATGAACAATGTGTATGGATGGGACTTGCTTATGTATGAACAATGTGTATGGATGAAACTGATGTGATATGTGATATGAAACTTATGTGCTGGATATGTGATATGGAAATATATCTATATATGTCATATATATTTGCTGTGAAAATTGTTGGATTAAAAAAACAGAAAAAAGAGACAATATGCAGGCTCTTTGCCGTCTGCCACCAACGGCACATCAGCAGCGGATGGCAAAGAGGCCACGTGGCAGGCAACTGTGCTTCCTGGGAGACTGACCATTTTGGTCAGTTTGCCATCAGCAGCAGACGGCAAAGGCTTTGCCGTCCGCAGCGGACGGCAAAGGCCTGCCGTTAACCACCTAACGGAGTAACAGCGCATTTATTGTCGTCCGTCTTCTTTGCCGTCCGCTGCTGATGGCAAAGGCCCCTTTGCCGTCAGCTGCCCGAAGCAGACGACAACGCAGCTCTTTGCCGTCCCCTACTTTGCCATCACCTTTTGCCGTCCGCGGCTGACGGCAAAGGTCTTTGCCGTCCGCCATCCATGCCTTTGCCGTCCGCCGTGGCAGATGGCAAAGTAGCAGATTCCTGTAGTGTATGTCATGCCTTCCTATTTTTCAGTACCTATTCCATTCATGATAACATGTTTTCAAATTCAAGTACTATCATTCTACTCTATCGCAATGCCATCTGCTTAATTTGGACATCATGCTTCTGAATATCTTATGCATTGTTATTCATCAGTATGTACTTCATCTGTCTACCATACCATTTTTTTACATTGAAGTTCTATTCTAGTGCTCTGTTGCAATGCCATCTTAGTTTCCCAATCATACACATGTATGTTGCCTTAGTTTTTTCCGTACGTATTCCGCTAGCATACAGTTTTACATTCAACTAGTGTTTTTTACTATGTTGTCCTGTCGTATCCCTAGCTCTTACACCATACTCCCTCCGTCCGGATTACATGTTGCCAAAATGGATAAAAAAGAATGTATCTAGAACTGAAATACGCCTAGACCCATCCATTTTTTCCGGATGGACGGAATACATGTCAATATGTCATGCCTTTCTATTCTTCAGTACCTATTCCATCTCTCTGCTATAGCATGTTTTATAATTAAAGCATCATTCTTCTATACAAGGCATGCAAGGGGAAGACGACTATGTTAGAATCTGAAGGGTTACAAACAAGGCCTTTGCAAAAGATCCAAACGCCAGGAGATAATAAACCAACTCCAGTTTTTATAGATACTACTCCAGCACAGAGAAACCCAACTCCTACTAATAATAAGCAGATTCCAGTGGCCAAAGAACTAGTCCGCTCCAGTCCAGCAAAAATATGTCAACTCCGTTCTAAGAAGCGTGTGCGTATCCTTGCATCATGAAATTTTATAGCATGTTGATCATATTTTCTACATGTTTCTTACCCATCTCTCTTTTAGAAAATAAGCTTAACGAATAGAAGAATTTCTGCACTGGTATCATCTATGAGGAAAGATTCTTACAGGAATTCTCTATGCTCCAATGCAGATGTAAGTACCTGTTGTATATCACTATATTTTTACATCAACATGTATTTTGTTAATCGGCGTGAATCCAACCTTTATCTGATCTAAATTTAGTTGTAGCAAAATGTATGATTAAAGGCCACAATGTTGATTTTTGTAAGGAAAATTGTCTGGTAGTTTTGCATCCTGAGCTGCATGAGTGTACTATCTCATATCAGTGGGTTTGAATACTTTTGTTCTGCAGTGGGTTTTCAGTGTTTTTTTACTATGTTGTCTTGTCGTATCCCTAACTCTTACATCATACTGCCTCCGTCCGGATTACATGTTGCAGAAATGGATAAAACTGAATGTATCTACAACTGAAATACGACTAGACCCATCCATTTATTTCCGAATGAAGGGAATACATGTCAATATGTCATGCCTTTCTATTCTTCAGTACCTATTCCATCTCTGTTGTAGCATGTTTTATAATTGAAGCACCATTCTTCTATATAGGGAATGCAAGGGGAAGACGGCTATGTTAGAATCTGAAGGGTTGCAAACCAGGTCTTTGCAAAAGATCCAAACCCCAGGAGATAATAAACCAACTTCACTTTTCATAGATACTGCTCCAGCACAGAGAAACTCAACTCCCACTCATAATAAGTAGATTCTAGTGGCCAAAGAACTAGTCCGCTCCAGTCCAGCAAAAGAATGTCAACTCCATTCCAAGAAGCGTGTGCATATCTGATCATATTTTCTACATGTTTCTTACCCATCTCTCTTTTAGAAAATAAGGTTAAATGATAGAAGACTTCCTTCATTGGGATTGTATTCGAGGAAAATATCTTGCGGGAATTCTCTGTGCTCCAATGCTGATGTAAGTACCTGTTCTATATCACTATATTTTTACATCAGCATGTATTTTGTTAATCAGCGTGAATCTAACCTTTATCTGATCTAAAATTAGTTGTAGAAAAATGTTAAAGGCGCCAATGTTGATTTTTGTAAAGAAAATTGCCTGGTAGTTTTGCATACTGAGTTCCATGAGTGTACTATCTCATATCATGCACATTACTGAATTGTATTGCTGCTTTGGTTGCCCATTCATTCATTGTGTCAATGTTGCTTTCGTATTACCTTACCTGGATGATGATAGTTGTGCCATATTGTGTTAATTTGGTGTAGGCTAGTTGCCCAAACATTCGTTGTGTCAATGTTGCTTTCCTGTTATCTGACTTGGCCAATGATAGCAATGCTAGTGTGTTAATTTGGTGCATGCTGCTGAAGATAAGAAGACAAAGTCTGAAAACAGCAAGGCAACCCCATTGTTTCTTTCCAATAAATCTAGGCCAGGTAATATGCCAATAACTCATAATTAATCTGTTTGGTTCCCCTCCTAATTTATGTTATGATGCAGTAGTCGACACACTCTCCACTATCAATAATACAAGCCTACCAAAATCTCCATCTAAATCTGTTCAGTATCCTCTGTCTCGAACGCAATAGAAAAAATTTATGTTTGTGAGCCAATTAATGGCTGAAGCAATGATGGAAATGGTGGAGGAATCAGAGGTGCAGAGTCGTGCGACACAACAACTGATCAATGTTTTCAGAGACAGTGTAGCAAAGCAGCAAGAACTTTCCCACATGCTTATGGGCGTCATCCATGCTGAGGTTGCAGATTGTGACGTTGTAGATCATTAGGTTCTGTTCATTTATTTGCACTGGCATCAATCTTTGATTTCCCAGTGGATGTAATTTCTTGTAATATATGCTGGATGTGCAACGTTTTTCCCTGTATGTTGTACCTTTGCTTGATCGGTTTTGGTCCTGTGCATAATTGCTCATCGTAATGGGCTCAAATTATCTAATTTGGCCTAAAGACATGTACGAACTTTAGTGGGCCCATTAAGTTATTGTGTCGTTACTAGGCCGAAAGTTAATGTTTGGCCCTCTTACCTCTCGGGTCGTTAACAGGCCGACATCGAAGCGGGCAACAGGTGGACCCAATTGATTTCACGGGCCGTTAACAAGTCGTTACTAAGTTCGGGCTACATATGGCCCAACTATACTGTGGGCCTTTAGCAGGCCGAAAGAGACAGCGGGCTTGTACTGGACCATGAAGAGCATGGGCCGCTAAGAGGCCGAAAGTGAGGTCGTATTGTAAATGGTCCAACTGTGTTGTGGGCCTTTAGCAAGCCGAAAGAGAAACCGGGCTGGTATTGGACCATGAAGGGCATGGGCCTTTAAAAGGCCAAAACTAAGGTCCGACTACAAATGGCCCAACTCATTTATGGTCCGTTAATAGGCTGAAAGGCACACAGGTCTGAGAATTGGCCCAACACTTAAATGGGTCACTAAAAGGCCAAAAACATAGGTCCAACTACAAATGGCCCAACTGATTTATGGGTCTTCAACAGGCTGAAAGAGACACCGGGCCGAAAATTGTCCCAACACTTAAATGGGTCGCTAAAGGCCGAAACTCAGGTCCGACTACAAATGGCCCAACTGATTTATGGGTCGTCAACAGGTTGAAAGACACACCAGGCCAGAAATTAGCCCAACATTTAAATGGGTCGCTAAAAGGCCAAAAGATGTACATCCTAAAAAATGGCACATCCATTGAATGGGCCGTTAACAGGCCGAAATCTCATCGGGCCGATATTGAGCCCAAATATATAGTGGGCTGTTAACGGGCTCGAACTGACGATGGGCTGCAATGGGGTCAAATCTTTAACGGGCCGTTGACGGGTCGAACTGGCACATCTCGTATGGGTCGTGGGCATAAATGGACCTGACACAAGTAGGCCTTATATGGGCCGGCCTGCTAATTTTTACTGGGCCGGCCTTTTTCACCAGAATGGGCCACTGTTGGGCCGTGCCACGTGTCGACCTATCATAGGTGCCTCGTGTCCAATGAGTGGATGACATCTGTCCCAACGGTGAGGCAACACGTGTTTCCTCCGGCCAATGATGATTTTACACGTGGGAAATCCCCATTGGTCCGGGTTGTTAACGGGTTATCGGATCCAAAATCGGACCAGATAGCTTTACGGTGTTCCGTTACGGTGGATGCCACGTGTTGGTCACCGTCGACGAAAGCACTTCTGTGACGCGTGATTTATCGTCATGGAAGTGGACACTTTCGTGATGATAATTTGGTAATGTCATGGAACACTTCTATGATAGCACAGGTATGACTATCTTGACTCTGTCATAAATCATCATGGATGTACGTGCATGACAAAAAATGTGACTTACTATGGCAAACACGTATCATCACGGAAGTGTATTTTTTTTGTAGTGGTTTGTGGCTCCGGAGAGGGGGATCTTCGTTCTTCGTCATCACCAACCCTTCTTCATCGCCAATTCCATGATGCTCCCCACCGGGAGTGAGTAATTCCTTCATAGGCTCACTGGTCGGTGAGGAGTTGGATGAGATTCATCATGTAATCTAGTTAGTTTTGTTGGGCCTGATCCCTAGTATCCACTATGTTCTAAGATATATGTTGCTATGACTTTTCCATGCTTAATGCTTGTCACTTTGGGCCTGGGTGCCATAATTTCATATCTGAACCGTTTGTGTTATCACCATTGTATCCATGTTCTAGATCTTATCCTGCAATTTATAGTCACCTGCTACGTGTTATGATCTGGCAACCCCGGAGTGACAATAGTCGGAACCACTCCCGGTGATGACCGTAGTTTGAGGAGTTGATATTTGCCGTGTGTTAATGCTTTGTTCCGGTTCTCTATTAAAAGGAGATCTTAATATCCCTTAGTTTCCTTATGGACCCCGCTGCCATGGGAGGGTAGGACAAAAGATGTCATGCAAGTTCTTTCCATAAGCATGTATGACTATTTACAGAATACATGCCTACATTATATTTATGAACTGGAGCTAGTGTCATATCGCCCTAGGTTGTGACTATCACATGATGAATATCATCCAACAAATTATCGATCCAATGCCTACGAATTTATCTTATATTGTTATTGCTAAGTTACTACTGCTATCGTTACTGTTGCACTTGCTACAAAACTACTGCTATCACTGTTACCATTACCATTGCTGCTACTACTATTATCAACACTATCATATTACTTTGCTACTGATCACGTTGCTGCAGATAATTAATCTCCAGGTGTGGTTGAATTGACAAATCAGCTGCTAATACCTACAAATATTCTTTGGCTCCCCTTGTGTCAAATCCATAAATTTGGGTTGAATACTCTACCGTCGAAAACTGTTGCGATCCCCTATACTTGTGGGTTATCAAGACCTTTTTCTAGCGCTGTTGCCAGGGAGCATAGCTATATTTGTTGAGTCACTTGGGATTATTATCAATTTATCACTATGAAGAATCTAAAGGATGCTAAAACTAAGATTTTTCCCTCTAAGAAGAGGGGAGGTAAGGAACTGCCATCTAGCTCTGCTTTAAATTTGTTGGGTAATGTAGCATGCAATTTCAAAAATTTCCTACAATCACGCAAGATATATCTAGGAGATGCATAGCAACGAGATGGGGAGAGTGTGTCCACATACCCTTGTAGACCGAAAGCGCAAGCGTTATATTAACGCGGTTGATGTAGTCGAACGTCTTCACAATCCAATCGTTCCAAGTACCGAGCATATGGCACCTCCATGTTCACCACACGTTCAGCTCGATGACGTCCCTCCTGCTCTTGATCCAGTAGAGGGTCGAGGGAGAGTTCCATCAGCATGATGGCGTAGCGACAGTGTTGGTGATGTGATCCGCGCAGGGCTTCGCCTAAGCACTACGACGCTATGACCGGAGGAGTAAACAATGGAGGGGGGCACCGCACACAGCTAAGAAACAATTGTTGTGTCTTTGGGGTGCCCCTGGCCACGTATATAAAGGAGGGGGAGGAGGAGGCCGGCCCAAGGGGGGGGCAAGAGGGGGAGTCCTACTAGGACCCTAGTAGAATTTGCCCCCCCCCCTTCCTTTAAATGGAGAGGGGGAAAGGGGAAAGGAGGGAGAAGGAGAAGGAAAGAGGGGGGCCGGGCACCCTCCCCTTGTCCAATTAGGATTGGGAAAGGGGGGCGCGCGCCATCTCCCGTGGCCTGCCTCCTCTCCTCCACTATGGCCCATTAGGCCCATTAACTTTCCCGGGGGGTTCCGGTAACCTCCCGGTACTCCGAAAATCCGCAATCTTCTTCGAAACCATTCCGGTGTCCATATATAACCTTCCAATATATCAATATTTACCTCTCAACCATTTCGAGACTCCTCGTCATGTACGTGATCTCATCCGGGACTCCGAACAAACTTAGGTCACCAAAACACATAACTCATAATATAAATCGTCATCGAACGTTAAGCGTGCAGACCCTACGGGTTCTAGAACTATGTAGACATGACCGAGGCACATCTCCGATCAATAACCAATAGCGGAACCAGGATGCTCATATTGGCTCCTACATATTCTACAAAGATCTTTATTGGTCAAACCGCATAACAACATACGTCATTCCCTTTGTCATCGGTATGTTACTTGCCCGACACTCGATCGTCGGTAACATCATACCTAGTTCAATCTCGTTACCGGCAAGTCTTTTTAATCGTTCCGTAATGCATCATCCCACAACTAACTCATTATTCACATTGCTTGCAAGGCTAATAGTGATGTGCATTACCAAGAGGGCCCAGAGATACCTCTCCGATACACGGAGTGACAAATCCTAATCTTGATCTATGCCAACTCAACAATCACCTTTGGAGACACCTGTAGAGCACATTTATAATGACCTAGTTATGTTGTGACATTTGATAGCACACAAGGTGTTCCTCCGGTATTCGGGAGTTGCATAATCTCATAGTCAGAGGAATATGTATAAGTCATGAAGAAAGCAATAGCAATAAAACTAAACGATCATAATGCTAAGCTAACGGATGGGTCTTGTCCATCACATCATTCACTAATGATGTGATCCCGTTCATCAAATGACAACACATGTCTATGGTCAAGAAACATAACCATCTTTGATTAACAAGCTAGTCAAGTAGAGGCATACTAGGGACACTCTGTTTTTTCTATGTATCCACACATGTACTAAGTTTCCGGTTAATACAATTCTATCATCAATAATAAACATTTATCATGATATAAGGAAATATAAATAACAACTTTATTATTGCCTCTAGGGCATATTTCCTTCAGTCTCTCACTTGCACTAGAGTCAATAATCTAGATTACATAGTAATTATTCTAACACCCATGGAGTCTTGGTGTTGATCATGTTTTGCTCGTGGAAGAGACTTAGTCAACGGGTATGCAATATTCAGATCCGTATGTATTTTGCAGATCTGTATATCTTCCTTCTTGACTTGATCGCGGATGGAATTGAAGTGTCTCTTGATACGTTTGGTTCTCCTGTGAAATCTGGATTCCTTCGCCAAGGCTATTGCTCCAGTATCGTCACAAAAGATTTTCATTGGACCCGATGCACTAGGTATTACACCTAGATCAGATATGAACTCCTTCAGACTCCTTCATTTGCTGCTTCCGAAGCAGCTATGTACTCCGCTTCACACGTAGATCCCGCCACGATGCTCTGCTTGGAACCGCACCAACTTACAGCTCCACCATTCAATATAAATATGTATCCGGTTTGTGACTTAGAGTCATCCAGATCAGTGTCAAAGCTTGCATCGACGTAACCATTTACGACAATCTCTTTGTCACCTCCATAAACGAGAAACATATCCTTAGTCCTTTTCAGGTATTTCAGGATACCGCTGTCCAGTGATCCACTCCTGGATTACTTTGGTACCTCCCTGCTAAACTTATAGCAAGGCACACATCAGGTCTCGTACACAACATTGCATACATGATAGTAACCTTTGGCTAAGGCATAGGGAATGACTTTCATTTTCTCTCTATCTTCTACAGTGGTCGGGCATTGAGTCTGACTCAACTCCACACCTTGTAACACAGGCAAGAACCCTTTATTTGACTGATCCATTTTGAACTTCTTCGAAACTTTATCAAGGTATGTGCTTTGTGAAAGTCCAATTAAGCATCTTGATCTATCTCTATAGATCTTGATGCCCAATATATAAGCAGCTTCACCGAGGTCTTTCATTGAAAAATTCTTATTCAAGTATCCTTTTATGCTATCCAGAAATTCTGTATTATTTCCAATCAACAATATGTCATCCATATATAATATTAGAAATGCTATAGAGCTCCCACTCACTTTATTGCAAATACAGGCTTCTCCAAAAGTCTGTATAAAACCATATGCTTTGATCACACTATCAAAGCGTATATTCCAACTCCGAGAGGCTTGCATCAGTCCATAAATGCATCGCTGGAGCTTGCACACTTTGTTAGCACCTTTAGGATCGACAAAACCTTCTAGTTGCATCATATACAACTCTTCTTTAAGATATCCATTAAGGAATGCAGTTTTGACATCCATTTGCCAAATTTCATAATCATAAAATGCGGTAATTGCTAACATGATTCGGAGAGACTTAAGCATCGCTATGGGTGAGAATGTCTCATCGTAGTCAACTCCATGAACTTGTCAAAAACCTTTCACAACAAGTCGAGCTTTGTAGATAGTAACATTACCGTCAGTGTCAGTCTTCTTATTGAAGATCCATTTATTCTCTATCGCTTACCGATCATCGGGCAAGTCACCCAAAGTACACACTTTCTTCTCATACATGGATCCCATCTCAGATTTCATGGCCTCAAGCCATTTCGTGGAATCTGGGCTCATTATCGCTTCCTCATAGTTCATAGGTTCGTCATGGTCAAGTAACATGACATCCAGAACAGGATTACCGCACCACTCTAGTGCGGACCATACTCTGGTTTACCTACGAGGTTCGGTAGTAACTTGATCTAAAGTTTCATGATCATCATCATTAACTTCCTCACTAATTGGTGTAGGAATCACTAGAACTGATTTCTGTGATGAACTACTTTCCAATTCGGGAGAAGGTACAATTACCTCATCAAGTTCTACTTTCCTCCCACTCGCTTCTTTCGAGAGAAACTCCTTCTCTAGAAAGGATCCATTCTTAGCAACGAATATCTTGCCTTTGGATCTGTGATAGAAGGTGTACCCAACAGTCTCCTTTGGGTATCCTATGAAGACACATTTCTCTGATTTAAGTTCGAGCTTATCAGGTTGAAGCTTTTTCACATAAGCATCGCAGCCCCAAACTTTAAGAAACGACAGCTTAGGTTTCTTACCAAACCACGGTTCATATGGTGCTCTCTCAACGGATTTAGATGGTGCCCTATTTAACGTGAATGCAGCCATCTCTAAAGCATAACCCCAAAACGATAGTAGTAAATCGGTAAGAGACATCATAGATCGCACCATCTCTAATAAAGTACGGTTACGACATTCAGACACACCATTATGTTGTGGTGTTCCAGGTGGCGTGAGTTGTGAAACTATTCTACATTGTTTCAAATGAAGACCAAACTCGTACTCAAATATTCACCTCCATGATCAAATCGTAGAAACTTTATTTTCTTGTTATGATGATTTTCCCCTTCACCCTGAAATTCTTTGAACTTTTCAAATGTTTCAAACTTATGTTTCATTAAGTAGATATACCCATATCTGCTCAAATCATCTGTGAAGGTCAGAAAATAACGATACCCACCATGAGCCTCAACACTCATTGGACCGCATACATCAGTATGTATTATTTCCAATAAGTCGGTTGCTCGCTCCATTGTTCCGGAGAACGGAGTCTTAGTCATCTTGCCCATGAGGCATGGTTCGCAAGCATCAAGTGATTCATAATCAAGTGATTCTAAAAGCCCATCAGTATGGAGTTTCTTCATGTGCTTTACACCAATATGACCTAAACGGCAGTGCCGCAAATAAGTTGCACTATCATTATTAACTTTGCATCTTTTGGCTTCAATCTTATGAATATGTATATCACTACAATCGAGATTCAACAAATATAGACCACTCATGAAGGGTGCATGACCATAAAAGATATTACTCATATAAATAGAACAACCATTATTCTCTTATTTAAATGAATAACCATCTCACATTAAACAAGATCTAGATATAATGCTCATGCTCAACGCTGGCACCAAATAACAATTATTCAGGTCTAAAACTAATCCCGATAGTAGATGTAGAGGTAGTGTGCCGACGGCGATCACATCGACTTTGGAACCATTTCCCACGCGCATCGTCACCTCGTCCTTAGCCGATCTTAATTTAATCTATAGCCCCTGTTTCGAGTTGCAAATATGAGCAACAAAACCAATATCAAATACCCAGAACTACTACGAGCATTAGTAAGGTACACATCAATAACATGTATATCAAATATACCTTTCACTTTGCCATCCTTCTTATCTGCCAAATACTTGGGGTAGTTCCGCTTCTAGTGACCAGTCCCTTTGTAGTAGAAGCACTCAGTTTCAGGCTTAGATCCAGACTTGGGCTTCTTCCCTTCAGCAACAACTTGCTTGCTGTTCTTCTTGAAGTTCCCCTTCTTCCCTTTACCCTTTTTCTTGAAACTAGTGGTCTTGTTAACCATCAACACTTTATGCTCCTTCTTGATTTGTACCTCTGCAGCCTTTAGCATCACGAAGAGCTTGGGAATTGTCTTTTCCATCCCTTGCATATTGTCATAGTTCATCACGAAGCCTTTATAGCTTAGTGGCAGGGATTGAAGAACTCTGTCAATGACACTATCATCAGGAAGATTAACTCCCAGCTGAGTCAAGTGGTTATGGTACCCAGACATTTTGAGTATATGTTCACTAACAGAACTGTTCTCCTCCATATTGCAGCTATAGAACTTATTGGACACTTCATATCTCTCAACTCGGGCATTTACTTGAAATTTCAAATTCAACTCCTGGAACATCTCATATACTCCATGACGTTCAAAACGTCTTTGAAGTCCCGATTCTAAGCCGTAAATTATGGCACACTGAACTATCGAGTAGTCATCAGCTTTGCTCTGCCAGACGTTCATAATGTCCGGAGTTGCTCCTGCAGCGGGTCTTGCACCTAGCAGTGCTTCCAGGATGTAATTCTTCTGTGTAGCAATGAGGATAATCCTCAAGTTACGGACCCAGTCTGTGTAGTTGCTACAATCATCTTTCAACTTAGCTTTCTCTAGGAACGCATTAAAATTCAAGGGAACGGTAGCACGGGCCATTGATCTACAACAACATAGATATGCAAAAACTATCAGGTACTAAGTTCATCATAAATTAAAGTTCAATTAATCAATATTACTTAAGAACTCCCACTTAGATAGACATCCCTCTAGTCATCTAAATGATCACGTGATCCATATCGACTAAACCATGTCCGATGATCACGTGAGATGGAGTAGTTTTCAATGGTGAACATCACTATGTTGATCATATCTACTATATGATTCACGTTCGATCTTTCGGACTCAGTGTTCCGAGGCCATATCTGCATATGCTAGGCTCGTCAAGTTTAACCCGAGTATTCTGCATGTACAAAACAGGCTTGCACCCTTTTGTATGTGAACGTAGAGCTCATCACACCCGATCATCACATGGTGTCTCGGCACGACGAACTGTAGCAACGGTGCATACTTAGGGAAAACACTTGTACCTTGAAATTTAGTGAGGGATCATCTTATAATGCTACCGCCATACTAAGCACAATAAGATGCATAAAAGATAAACATCACATGCAATCAAAATATGTGACATGATATGGCCATCATCACCTTGTGCCATTGATCTCCATCTCCAAAGCACCGTCATGATCTCCATCGTCACCGGCTGACACCTTGATCTCCATCATAGCGTCATTGTCGTCTTGCCAACTATTGCTTCTACAACTATCGCTACTTCTTAGTGATAAAGTAAAGCAATTACATGGTGATAACCCACAAGTATAGGGGATCCCAACAGTTTTCGAGGGTAGAGTATTCAACCCACATTTATTGATTCAACACAAGGGGAGACAAAGAATATTCTCAAGTATTAGCAGTTGAGTTGTCAATTCAACCACACCTGGATAAATAGTATCTGCAGCAAAGTATTTAGTAGCAAAGTAGTGTGGAAGTAACGGTAACAGTAGCAAAAGTAACAATACCAGTTTTGTAGTAATTGTAACAGCAGCAATGGTAAAGTAAATAAGCAAAGAGCAATATGTGAAAAGCTCGTAGGCATTGGATCAGTGATGGATAATTATGTCGGATGCGATTCCTCATGTAATAGTTATAACATAGGGTTACACAGAACTAGCTCCAGTTCATCAATGATGTAGGCATGTATTCCGAATATAGTCATACGTGCTTATCGAAAAGATTGTGCATGACATCTTCTGTCCTACCCTCCCGTGGCAGCGGAGTCCTATTGGAAACTAAGGGATATTAAGGCCTCATTTTAATAGAGTACCGGACCAAAGCACTAAAACTTAGTGAATACATGAACTCCTCAAACTACGGTCATCACCGGTAAGTATCCCGATTATTGTCACTTCGGGGTTAACGGATCATAACACATAATAGGTGACGATAGACTTGCAAGATAGGATCAAGAACTCACATATATTCATGAAAACATAATAGGTTCAGATCTGAAATCATGGCACACGGGCCCTAGTGACAAGCATTAAGCATAGCAAAGTCATACAAACATCAATCTCAGAACATAGTGGATACTAGGGATAGAACCCTAACAAAACTAACTTGATTACATGGTAAATGTCATCCAACCCATCACCATCCAGCAAGCCTACGATGGAATTACTCACGCACGGCGGTGAGCATCATGAAATTTGTGATGACGACGGCGACGAATCCCCCTCTCCGGAGCCTCGAACGGACTCCAGATCAGCCCTCCCGAGAGAGTTTAGGGCTTGGCGGCGGCTCCGTATCATAAAATGCGATGAATCTTTCTCTCTGATTTTTTTCTCCCTGAACATGAATATATGGAGTTTGAGTTGAGGTCGGTGGAGGTCCGGGGGGCCCATGAGGCAGGGGCGCGCCCTGAGGGGGCGCCCCCCACCCTCGTGGATAGGGTGTGGGGCCCCTGACATTTATTCTTTCACCAATATTTTTTATTAATTCCAAAAGTTTGCTCCGTGGATTTTCAGGTTATTCCGAGAACTTTTATTTCTGCAGAAAAATAACACCATGGCTGTTCTGCTGAAAACAGCATCAGTCCGGGTTAGTTCCATTCAAATCATGCAAGTTAGAGTCCAAAACAAGGGCAAAAGTGTTTGGAAAAGTAGATGCGACGGAGACATATCAACTCCCCAAGCTTAAACCTTTGCTTGTCCTCAAGCAATTCAGTTGACAAACTGAAAGTGATAAAGAAAAACATTTACAAACTCTATTTTGCTCTTGTTGTTGCAAATATGTAAAACCAACATTCAAGTTTTCAGCAAAGATTATGAACTAACCATATTCACAATAACATCTAGGTCTCATGTTTACTCATATCAATGGCATAATCAACTAGCGAGCAATAATAATAAATCTCGGATGACAACACTTTCTCAAAACAATCATAATATGATATAACAAGATGATATCTCGCTAGCCCTTTCTGAGACCGCAAAACATAAATGCAGAGCACCTTTAAAGATCAAGGACTGACTAGACATTGTAACTCATGGTAAAAGAGATCCAGTCATAGTCATACTCAATATAAATTAACAGTAATGTATGCAAATGACAGCAGTACTCTCTAGCGGGTGCTTTTTAATAAGAGGATGATGACTCACATAAAAGTAAATAGATAGGCCCTACGCAGAGGGAAGCAGGGATTTGTAGAGGTGCCAGAGCTCGATTTTGAAATAGAGATAAATAATATTTTGAGAGGTATACTCTCATTGTCAACATAACAACCAATAGATCTCGGTATCTTCCATGCTACACACATTATAGGCGGTTCCCAAATAGAATGGTAAAGTTTATACTCCCCCTCCACCAACAAGCATCAATCCATGGCTTGCCCGAAAAAACGGGTGCCTCCAACCAACAACAATCCTGGGGGAGTTTTGTTTGCAATTATTTTGATTTGATTTGAGCATGGGACTGGGCATCTCGGTGACCAGCCATTTTCTCGTGAGTGAGGAGCGGAGTCCACTCCTCTTGAGAATAACCGGCCTAACATGGAAGATACAGACAACCCTAGTTGATACATGAGTTGTTCGAGTATACAAAATAGAATTTCGTTTGAAGGTTTGGAGTTTGGCACATACAAATTTAGTTGGAACGGCAGGTAAATACCGCATATAGGAAGGTATGGTGGAGTCATATGGAATAACTTTGGGGTTTATGGAGTTTGGATGCACAAGCAGAATTCCCCCTTGGTACAAGTGAAGGCTAGCAAGAGACTGGGAAGCAACCAACTAGAGAGCGACAACAGTCATGAACATGCATTAAAATTAATCAACATCGAGTGCAAGCATGAGTAGGATATAATCCACCATGAACATAAATATCGTGAAGCTATGTTGATTTTGTTTCAACTACATGCGTGAACATGTGCCAAGTCAAGTCACTCGAATCATTCAAATGAGGATACCACCATATCATACCACATCACAACCATTTTAATAGCATGTTGGCTCGCAAGGTAAACCATTATAAGCTCCTAGCTAATTAAGCATGGAATAAGCAACTATAATCTCTAATTGTCATTGCAAACATGTTTATTCATAATAAGCTGAATCAGGAACGATGAACTAAACATATTTACGAAAACAAGATAGGTCGAGTTCATACCAGCTTCTCTCATCTCAATTAGTCCATCATATATCTTCATTATTGCCTTTCACTTGCACGACCGAACGGTGTGTATAATAATAATAGTGCACGTGCATTGGACTAAGCTGGAATCTGCAAGCATTCAATTAAAGGGAGAAGACAAGGTAATATGGGATCTTGGTTAAATCAACAATAATGCATATGAGAGCCACTCAACATTTTCATCATGGTCTAAGTAAACTAGAAAAGAAAAGAAATAAAACTATTTACACAGAAAGCTCCCAACAAGAAAAAGAAGAACGAGAATCTTTTTGGGTTTTCTTTTAGTTAATACTACTACAGGCATGGAAAGTAAACTAGCTAAAATCTACAACTAATTTTTTGGTTTTTTTCTTAAGGTTATTCAAACTCACAAGAAGAAAACTAGGAAAAAAAGAAAAATAACTAGCATGGACAGTACAATGAAAAACTATGAGCACCGACAGCTAAAATGAGTGTGTGAACATGAATGTAATGTCGGTGACAAATACGTACTCCCCCAAGCTTAGGCTTTTAGCCAAAGTTGGACTATGCCCATGGATCATAACTACTCTCTCCGGTGTACTGAGGAGTGTCAGATGACTACCACTGGCTGGCGATCTCCTCCGGATCCCACTGATAAAAGCACAGTCGATAAGGTCAAGTTGTGGTTCCGGCTCAGGCTCTGGAGCTGATGTCTAGCCCCGGTACGCATAAATGGCCTCCGGCAAGACGAGGTAAGATCCTGCAGTTAAGTCAAACAAAGAGGGTGCAGGCAAGATAATAGTCTCACTTTGAGTTTTATGAAATCTCAAATTATACTTAAGCATCTTATCATCATTTTAACAATAAACTCATGTGCTACCATACTCTTATAATCTAGAAAAGTAGGTGGCAACAACTTTTTCTCTTTCTCATAATGCCTAATAGGTATCCTGAAGTGTTTAGCAAGACGTGAAGCATAGATACCTCCAAAGATGGGGCCCTTTGTACGGTTCAGACTTAATCGTTTAGCAACAATAGCGCCCATACTAACAGAGTTATCACGAAATAAAGCATGGAACAAAATAATAATATCAAGAACACTAAGGTTTCCATAGTTTCCACGACCAATTAAGCATCTACTACAGATATTGCAAAGTAACATAGAATAGGAAAGTGTATGCTAGTAATTCTTGCATCGGAAACCTTCCTCGTTTCCCCTACAGTGATCATATCAATAAATCCATCCACATCTTTACGATGTGGTTCCTCAAGGCTGCCCTCGAAGGGTATCTTGCTAACCGCACAAAATTCACATAATGACATCTCCCTAGCCTCATCATACAAATGAAACTCCACTCAAGGTAGTGATTTCTTAGGGTGAAAGTAAAAATTTTGCACGAAAGTATTGGTGAGTAAGAGATATTGTTCGAGCTGGTCGTGGACGAAGTCGGTGAGGCCCGCATCATTAGCCAAAGAATAAAAATAAGCATAAATCCCGGCTGCTCTCAAGAACTCATCGCAAGGCCATTCGCACGGCCGAACCTCCGCGACGCGAGGGAGATTATACTTGGGCTTTTTATTCTCCTTGGCTTGTTTATCCTTAGAGCTTTGGCTAGAAGAGCCCCTCAAAAATCTCTTCAGCATTTTCTAAAAATTTCTGAAATTTTTAGTAACTCAAAATAAAAGTGAACCAAACTCAAGAAAATTGATAGCAACTACTCTCACAAGTGCCTAGAGACTATATCATGCATTAGAACTACTTGGCACCATATAAATTTGACATGAAGCTCAAGAATAGGGTCACCTTAGCAGCAAAAATTTGCAATGAATAAAGCACTAGAACAAAAACTAATTGGACCATTGGAGGAGTCACATACCAAAGAACAACCCCCGAAGCAGTTTTATGAATGGAGCTTTGAGCAAGGAGATCGAAAATGGCAGCAAAATGAGCTAGAACTCGTGCTTGAGCTGGATAGTGAATTTTTTTGAGAGGAAGAAGAAGAACATGGGTGCAGGAATAAGTGGAGGGGGGACACCATGGGCCCACGAGGCAGGGGCGCGCCCCCTGGGGGTGGGAGCGCCCTGGACCCTCGTGGCCAGTTGCTAGCTCCCCCTGCTGTGTTCTCAGTGCCAGATATTCTCAAATATTCTAGAAAAAATCATACTAAATTTTTAGGGCATTTGGAGAACTTTTATTTTCGGGGTATTTTTTATTGCAAGGATAATTCAAAAAACTGACAGAAAATACTATTTTTGCTTTATTTAATCTAAATAACAGAAAGTAAAAAGAAGGTACAGAAAGTTGTGCTTTCTAACTTCATCCATATCATGCTCATCAAAAGGAATCCACTAACAAGGTTGATCAAGTCTTGTTAACAAGCTCATTCCGAATAACATGGAACCGGAGAAATTTCGAATAACACTAGGTTACCTCAACGGTAATATGCACATCCCCAATAATAAGAATATCATATTCCTTCTTAACAGTAGGAAGAGGAAATTCAAAACCTCCAATAATAATAGTTGGAATTTTTCCAATAGAATTGATACTGTGAACTTGAGGTTGTTTCCTCGGAAAGTGTACCGTATGCTCATTACCATTAACATGAAAAGTGACATTGCCTTTGTTGCAATCAATAATAGCCCCTACAGTATTCAAAAAGGGTCTACCAAGGATAATCGACATACTATCATCCTCGGGAATATCAAGAATAACAAAGTTCGTTAAGATAGTAACGTTTGCAACCACACCAGGAACATCCTCACAAATACCAACAGGTATAGCAGTTGATTTATCAGCCATTTGCAAAGATATTTTAGTAGGTGTCAACTTACTCAATTCAAGTCTACGATATAAAGAGAGAGGCATAACACTAACACCGGCTCCAGGATCACATAAAGCAGTTTTAACATAGTTTCTTTTAATGGAGCATGGTATAGTTGGTACTCCCGGATCTCCAAGTTTCTTTGGTATTCCACCCTTAAAAGTATAATTAGCAAGCATGGTGAAAATTTCAGCTTCTGGTATCTTTCTTTTATTTGTAATAATATCTTTCATGTACTTAGCATAAGGATTCACTTTAAGCATATCAGTCAAACACATACGCAAAAAGATAGGTCTAATCATTTCAGCAAAGCGCTCAAAATCCTCATCATCCTTTTTCTTGGATGGCTTAGGAGGAAAAGGCATGGGTTTCTGAACCCATGGTTCTCTTTCTTTACCGTGCTTCCTAGCAACAAAGTCTCTCTTATCATAACGTTGATTCTTTGATTGTGGGTTATCAAGATCAACAACAGGTTCAATCTCTACATCATTATTATTGCTAGGTTGAGCATCAACATGAACATCATCATTAATATTATCACTAGGTTCATGTTCATCACAAGATTGTGTTTCAGCATCAGAAATAGAAATATCATTGGGATTCATAGGTGTGTCTACAACAGGTTCACTAGAAGCATGCAAAGTCCTATCATTTTTCTTCTTCTTCTTTTTAGAAGGACTAGGTGCATCTACATTATTTCTCTGAGAATCTTGCTCAATTCTCTTAGGGTGGCCCTCAGGATACAAAGGTTCCTGAGTCATTTTACCCGTTCTAGTTGCCACTCTAACAGCAAAGTCATGTTTATTATTTAATTCATTGAGCAAATCATTTTGAGCTTTAAGTACTTGTTCTACTTGAGTGGTAACCATGGAAGCATGTTTACTAATGAGTTTAAGTCCACCCTTAACTCTAGACATATAATCACTCAAGTGTCCAATCATAAAAGCATTACTTTTCCATTGTCTACCAACATAAGCATTGAAGTTTTCTTGTCTAGCCATAAAGTCATCAAATTCATCCAAGCATTGGCTAGCAAACTTAGTAGACGGGATCTCAACTTTATCATATCTATAGAGAGAATTTACCTTTACTACCTGTGTCGGGTTATCAAGACCATGTATTTCATCAATAGGTGGTATATGAAGGCCATGTATTTCTTCAACAGGAGGTAAATTCTTGACATCTTCAGCTTTAATACCTTTTTCTTTCATAGATTTCTTTGCCTCTTGCATATCTTCAGGACTGAGAAATAGAACACCTCTTTTCGTCGGAGTTGGTTTAGGAGTTGGCTCAGGAGTTGGCTCAGGAAGTATCCAATTGTTTTCATTAGTCAACATATTATTCAATAGCAATTCATCTTGATCGACTGTTCTTTCCCTGAAAACACAACCAGCACAACTATTCAGGTGGTCTTTGGAAGCATCGGTTAGTCCATTATAAAAGATATCGAGTATTTCATTTTTCTTGAGAGGATGATCAGGCAAAGCATTCAGTAATCGGAGAAGCCTCCGCCAAGCTTGTGGGAGACTCTCTTCTTCAATTTGCACAAAATTATATATTTCCCTTAAGGCCGCTTGTTTCTTATGAGCAGGGAAATATTTAGCAAAGAAGTAATAAATCATATCCTGGGGACTACGCACACAAGCAGGATCAAGAGAATTAAACCAAGTTTTAGCATCACCATTTAATGAGAATGGAAATATCTTAAGGATATAAAGTAGCGAGATTTCTCATCATTAGTGAATAGTGTGGCTATATCATTCAATTTAGTAAGATGTGCCACAACAGTTTCAGATTCATAGCCATAAAAAGGATCAGATTCAACCAAATTAATTATCTCAGGATCGACAGAGAAATCATAATCCTTATCAGTAACAAAGATAGGTGAAGTAGCAAAAGCAGGGTCATATTTCATTCTAGCATTCAGAGACTTCTGTTTCAGCTTAGCTAATAACTTCTTAAAATCGGATCTATCATTGCAAGCAAGAAAATCTCTAGCAGTTTCTTCATCCATAACATAACCCTCAGGAACAATAGGCAATTCATATTTAGGGGGAGAACCTTCATCATCACTATCATCAATAATATCAGTTTCAAGAATTTCATTCTCTCTAGACCTAGCAAGTTGTTCATCAAGATATTCACCTAATGGCACTGTAGTATCAAGCATAGAAGTAGTTTCATCATAAGTATCATGCATAGTAGAAGTGGCATCATCAATAACATGCGACATATCAAAATTCATAGCAGAAGCAGGTTTAGGTGTCGCAAGCTTACTCATAACAGAAGGAGAATCAAGCGTAGAGCTAGATTGCAGTTCCTTACCTCCCCTCGTAGTTGAGGGATAAATCTTAGTTCTTTTGTCTTTCAAGTTCCTCATAGTGATCAGCAGATATAAATCCCAAGTGACTCAAAGAATAGAGCTATGCTCCCCGGCAACGGTGCCAGAAATTAGTCTTGATAACCCACAAGTATAGTGGATCGCAACAGTTTTTGAGGGTAGAGTATTCAACCCAAATTTATTGATTCGACACAAGGGGAGCCAAAGAATATTCCCAAGTATTAGCAGCTGAGTTGTCAATTCAAACACACCTGGATAACTTAGTATCTGCAGCAAAGTATTTAGTAGCAAAGTAGTACGGAAGTAACGGTAATAGTAGCAAAAGTAACAGTAGCAGTTTTGTAGTAATTGTAACATCAGCAACGGTAAAGTAAATAAGCAAAGAGCAATATGTGAAAAGCTCGTAGGCATTGGATCAGTGATGGATAATTATGTCGGATGCGATTCCTCATGTAATAGTTATAACATAGGGTGACACAGAACTAGCTCCAGTTCATCAATGTAATGTAGGCATGTATTCCGAATATAGTCATACGTGCTTATGGAAAAGAACTTGCATGACATCTTTTGTCCTACCCTCCCGTGGCAGCCGGGTCCTATTGGAAACTAAGGGATATTAAGGCCTCCTTTCAATAGAGTATCGGACCAAAGCATTAACACTTAGTGAATACATGAACTCCTCAAACTACAGCCATCACCGGTAAGTATCCCGATTATTGTCACTTCGGGGTTAACGGATCATAACACATAATAGGTGACGATAGACTTGCAAGATAGGATCAAGAACTCACATATATTCATGAAAACATAATAGGTTCAGATCTGAAATCATGGCACCCGGGCCCTAGTGACAAGCATTAAGCATAGTAAAGTCATAGCAACATCAATCTCAGAACAGAGTGGATACTAGGGATCAAACCCTAAAAAAATAACTTGATTACATGGTAAATCTCATCCAACCCATCACCGTCCAGCAAGCCTACAATGGAATTATTCACGCACGGCGGTGAGCATCATGAAATTGGTGATGGAGGATGGTTGATGATGACGATGGCGACAAATCCCCCTCTCCGGAGCCCCGAACGGACTCCAGATCAGCCCTCCTGAGAGAGTTTAGGGATTGGCGGCGGCTCCGTATTGTAAAACGTGATGAATCATTCTCTCTGATTTTTTCTCCACGAACATGAATATATGGAGTTGGAGTTGAGGTCGGTGGAGGTCCACGGGGGCCACGAGGTAGGGGGCGCGCCCTGGGGGGGCGCCCCCCACCCTCGTGGACAGGGTGTGGGCCCCCTCACGTTTATTCTTTTGCCAATATTTTTTATTAATTCCAAAAGGTTGCTCCGTGGATTTTCAGATCATTCTGAGAACTTTTATTTCTGCACAAAAATAACACCATGGCAGTTCTGCTGAAAACAGCGTCAGTCGGGTTAGTTCCATTCAAATCATGCAAGTTAGAGTCCAAAACAAGGGAAAAGTGTTTGGAAAGTAGATACGACAGAGATGTATCACATGGCGATTGCATTTCATACAATAAAGCGACAACCACAAGGCTCCTGCCAGTTGCCGATAACTTTTACAAAACATGATCATCTCATACTATAATTTATATCTCATCATGTCTTGACCATATCACATCACAACATGCCCTGCAAAAACAAGTTAGACGTCCTCTACTTTGTTGTTGCAAGTTTTACGTGGCTGCTACGGGCTTCTAGCAAGAACCATTCTTACCTACGCATCAAAACCACAATGATTTTTTGTCAAGTGTGATGTTTTAACCTTCAACAAGGATCGGCCGTAGTCAAACTCGATTCAACTAAAGTTGGAGAAACAGACACCCGCCAGCCACCTGTGTGCGAAGCACGTCGGTAGAACCAGTCTCATGAACGCGGTCATGTAATGTCAGTTCGGGCCTCTTCATCCAACAATACCACCGAATCAAAGTAAGACATTGGTGGTAAGCAGTATAACTATTATCGCCCACAACTCTTTGTGTTCTACTCGTGCATATCATCTACGCATAGACCTGGCTCGGATGCCATTGTTGGGGAACGTAGCATGCAATTTCAAAATTTTCCTACAATCATGCAAGATCTATCTAGGAGATGCATAGCAACGAGACGGGGAGAGTGTGTGTCTGGGAGTAAGTCTGACAGTAGAATAGGGCGTACATAGGAAGAGGCAAGACCCTAGCTATGGTGAAGTTGTGCACGCAACGTTTACGAGTTCAGGCCCTTCTCGAAAGAAGTAACAACCCTACGTCTCGCTGCCCGGAGGCTTGTGTTGGGGAACGTTGCAGAAAATTAAAATTTTTCCTACGGTTTCACCAAGATCCATCTATGAGTTCATCTAAGCAACGAGTCAAGGGAGTGAGTTTGCATCTACATACCACTTGTAGATCGCGTGCGAAGCGTTCGAGGGAGCGGTGATGATGGAGTCGTACTCGACGTGATTCAGATCACCGATGACCAAGTGTTGAACGAACAGCACCTCCGCGTTCAACACACGTACGGTACGGGCGACGTCTCCTCCGTCTTGATCCAGCAAGGAGGAAGGATAGGTTGAGGAAGACAGCTCCACCGGCAGCACGACGGCGTGGTGTTGGTGGAGAAGCAGCACTCCGACAGGGCTTCGCCAAGCTCGTGACGGAGAAGGAGAGGTGTTGGGGAGGGGAGGGGCTGCGCCTTAGCTTGTGTCTGCAGCCCTCCCCTCACCCCTCTATTTATAGGGGAAGGGGCAAGGGGGGCCGGCCCCTCTAGATGGGATCTAGAGGGGGGCGGCGGCCAGGGAGGGGGGACTTGCCCCCCAAGCAAAGGGGGGCGCCCCCTCTAGGGTCCCCCCCCCCAACCCTAGGCGCATGGGCCCAAGGGGGGGCGCGCCCAGCCCTCCAGGGGCTGGCTCCTGCCCCACGCAGCCCATGTGTCCCCCCGGGAGGGGTGGCCCCTCCCGGTGGACCCCCGGAACCCTTCCGGTGGCCCCGGTACAATACCGATATGCCCCCGAAACTTTCCGGTGTCCGTTTGACAACTTCCCATATACAAATCTTTACCTCCGGACCCTTCCGGAACTCCTCGTGACGTCCGAGATCTCATCCGGGACTCCAATCAACATTCGGTATTCACATACAAGTCTTCCTAATAACCCTAGCGTCACCGAACCTTAAGTGTGTAGACCCTACGGGTTCGGGAGACATGCAGACATGACCGAGACGGCTCTCAGGTCAATAACCAACAGCGGGATCTGGATACCCATGTTGGCTCCCACATGCTCCTCGGTGATGTCATCGGATGAACCACGATGTCGAGGATTCAAGCAACCCCGTATACTATTCCCTTTGTCAATCGGTACGTTACATGCCCGAGACTCGATCGTCGGTATCCCAATACCTCGTTCAGTCTCGTTACCGGCAAGTCACTTTACTCGTACCATAATGCATGATCCCGTGACAAAGCACTTGGTCACTTTGAGCTCATTATGATGATGCATTACCGAGTGGGCCCAGAGATACCTCTCTGTCATACGGAGTGACAAATCCCAGTCTCGATCCGTGTCAACCCAACAGACACTTTCGGAGATACCTGTAGTGTACCTTTATAGTCACCCAGTTACGTTGTGACGTTTGGTACACCCAAAGCACTCCTACGGTATCCGGGAGTTACACGATCTCATGGTGTAAGGAAGAGATACTTGACATTGAAAAAACTCTAGCAAAACGAACTACACGATCTTGTGCTATGCTTAGGATTGGGTCTTTTCCATCACATCATTCTCCTAATGATGTGATCCCGTTGTCAATGACATCTAATGTCCATAGTCAGGAAACCATGACTATCTGTTGACCAACGAGCTAGTCAACTAGAGGCTCACCAGGGACGTATTGTGGTCTATGTATTCACACATGTATTACGATTTCCGGATAATACAATTACAGCATGAATAAAAGACAATTATCATGAACAAGGAAATATAATAAAAATGCTTTTATTATTGCCTCTAGGGCATATTTCCAACAGTCTCCCACTTGCACTAGAGTCAATAATCTAGTTACATTGTGATGAATTGAACACCCATAGAGTTCTGGTGTTGATCATGTTTTGCTCGCGAGAGAGGTTTAGTCAACGGATCTGCGACATTCAGATCCGTATGTACTTTGCGAATATCTATGTCTCCATCTTGAACATTTTCACGGATGGAGTTGAAACTACGCTTGATGTGCCTGGTCTTCTTGTGAAACCTGGGCTCCTTGGCAAGGGCAATAGCTCCAGTGTTGTCACAGAAGAGTTTGATCGGCCCCGACGCATTGGGTATGACTCCTAGGTCGGTGATGAACTCCTTCACCCAAATAGCTTCATGCGCTGCCTCCGAGGCTGCCATATACTCTGCTTCACATGTAGATCCTGCCACGACGCTCTGCTTGTAGCTGCACCAGCTTACTGCTCCACCATTCAACATATACATGTATCCGGTTTGTGACTTAGAGTCATCCAGATCTGTGTCGAAGCTAGCGTCGACGTAACCCTTTACGGCGAGCTCTTCGTCACCTCCATAAACGAGAAACATGTCCTTTGTCCTTTTCAGGTACTTCAGGATATTCTTGACCGCTGTCTAGTGTTCCTTGCCGGGATTACTTTGGTATCTTCCTACCAAACTTACGGCAAGGTTTACATCAGGTCTGGTACACAACATGGCATACATAATAGATCCTAGGGCTGAAGCATAGGGGATGACACTCATCTCTTCTTTATCTTTTGCCGTGGTCGGCCATTGAGCCGAGCTCAATCTCACACCTTGCAATACAGGCAAGAACCCCTTCTTAGACTGATCCATTTTGAACTTCTTCAAAATCTTATCAAGGTATGTGCTTTGTGAAAGACCTATGAGGCGTCTCGATCTATCTCTATAGATCTTGATGCCTAATATATAAGCAGCTTCTCCAAGGTCCTTCATTGAAAAACACTTATTCAAGTAGGCCTTAATGGTGTCCAAGAATTCTATATCATTTCCCATCAAGAGTATGTCATCTACATATAATATGAGAAATGCTACAGAGCTCCCACTTACTTTCTTGTAAACGCAGGCTTCTCCGTAAGTCTGCATAAACCCAAACACTTTGATCATCTCATCAAAGCGAATGTTCCAACTCCGAGATGCTTGCACCAGCCCATAAATGGATCGCTGGAGCTTGCATACTTTGTTAGCATTCTTAGGATCGACAAAACCCTCCGGCTGCATCATATACAGTTCTTCCTTAAGATGCCCGTTAAGGAATGTCGTTTTGACGTCCATCTGCCATATCTCATAATCATAGTATGCGGCAATTGCTAACATGATTCGGACGGACTTAAGCTTCGCTACGGGAGAGAAAGTCTCATCGTAGTCAATCCCTTGAACTTGTCGATAACCCTTAGCGACAAGTCGAGCTTTATAGATGGTGACATTACCATCCGCGTCCGTCTTCTTCTTAAAGATCCATTTGTTTTCTATTGCTCGCCGATCATCGGGCAAGTCAGTCAAAGTCCATACTTTGTTTTCATACATGGATTCTATCTCGGATTTCATGGATTCAAGCCATTTGTTGGAATCTGGGCCCGCCATCGCTTCTTCATAGTTTGAAGGTTCACCGTTGTCTAACAACATGATTTCCAGGATAGGGTTGCCGTACCACTCTAGTGCGGAACGTGTCCTTGTGGACCTACGAAGTTCAGTAGCAACTTGATCAGAAGTACCTTGATCATCATCATTAATTTATTCTCCAGTTGGAGTAGGCATCACAGGAACATTTTCCTGAGCTGCACTACTATCCTGTTCAAGAGGTAGTACTTCATCGAGTTCTACTTTCCTCCCACTTACTTCTTTCGAGAGAAACTCTTTTTCTAGAAAGGATCCGTTCTTGGCAACAAAGATCTTGCCCTAGGATCTTAAGTAGAAGGTATACCCAATGGTTTCTTTAGGGTATCCTATGAAGACGCATTTTTCCGACTTGGGTTCGAGCTTTTCAGGTTGAAGTTTCTTGACATAAGCATCGCATCCCCAAACTTTTAGAAACGATAGCTTAGGTTTCTTACCAAACCATAATTCATACAGTGTCGTCTCAACGGATTTAGACGGTGCCCTATTTAAAGTGAATGTAGCTGTCTCTAGAGCGTATCCCCAAAATGATAGCGGTAAATCGGTAAGAGACATCATAGATCGCACCATATCCAATAGAGTGCGATTACGACGTTCGGACACACCGTTACGCTGAGGTGTTCCAGGCGGCGTGAGTTGTGAAACGATTCCACATTTTCTTAAGTGTGTACCAAATTCGTGACTTAAATATTCTCCTCCACGATCCGATCGTAAGAATTTTATCTTTCGGTCACGTTGATTCTCTACTTCATTCTGGAATTCCTTGAACTTTTCAAAGGTCTCAGATTTGTGTTTCATCAAGTAGACATACCCATATCTACTCAAGTCATCAGTGAGAGTGAGAACATAACGATATCCTCCGCGAGCCTCAACGCTCATTGGACCGCACACATCGGTATGTATGATTTCCAACAAGTTGGTTGCTCGCTCCATTGTTCCGGAGAACGGAGTCTTGGTCATCTTGCCCATGAGGCATGGTTCGCATGTGTCAAATGATTCATAATCGAGAGACTCTAAAAGTCCATCAGCATGGAGCTTCTTCATGCGCTTGACACCAATGTGACCAAGGCGGCAGTGCCACAAATATGTGGGACTATCGTTATCAACTTTACATCTTTTGGTATTCACACTATGAATATGTGTAGTATTACGTAGATTCATTAAGAATAAACCATTGACCATCGGGGCATGACCATAAAACATATCTCTCATATAAATAGAACAACCATTATTCTCGGATTTAAATGAGTAGCCATCTCGCATCAAATGAGATCCAGATACAATGTTCATGCTCAAACTTGGCACTAAATAACAATTATTGAGGTTTAAAACTAATCCCGTAGGTAAATGTAGAGGTAGCGTGCCGACGGCGATCACATCATCCTTGGAACCATTCCCGACGCGCATCGTCACCTCGTCCTTCGCCAGTCTCCTCTTATTCCGCAGCTCCTGCTGTGAGTTACAAATGTGAGCAACGGCACCGGTATCAAATACCCAGGAGTTACTACGAGTACTGGTAAGGTACACATCAATTACACGTATATCAAATATACCTTTAGTGTTGCCGGCCTTCTTGTCTGCTAAGTATTTGGGGCAGTTCCGCTTCCAGTGACCCTTCCCCTTGCAATAAAAGCACTCAGTTTCAGGCTTGGGTCCATGCTTTGACTTCTTCCCGGCAACTGGCTTACCGGGCGCGGCACCATCTTTGACGTCCTTCTTGAAGTTCTTCTTACCCTTGCCCTTCTTGAACTTAGTGGTCTTATTGACCATCAACACTTGATGTTCTTTCTTGATTTCAACCTCTGCCGACTTCAGCATTGAAAATACTTCAGGAATGGTCTTCACCATCCCCTGCATATTGTAGTTCATCACGAAGCTCTTGTAGCTTGGTGGGAGCGACTGAAGGATTCTGTCAATGACCGCCTCATCCGGGAGGTTAATGTCCAGCTGGGACAGGCGGTTGTGCAACCCAGACATTTTGAGTATATGCTCACTGACAGAACTATTTTCCTCCATCTTACAACTATAGAACTTGTCGGAGACTTCATATCTCTCGACCCGGGCATGAGCTTGGAAAACTAGTTTCAGCTCCTCGAACATGTCATATGCTCCGTGTTGCTCAAAACGCTTTTGGAGCCCCAGTTCTAAGCTGTAAAGCATGCCGCACTGAACGAGGGAGTAATCATCAGCACGAGACTGCCAAGCATTCATAATGTCTTGGTTCTCTGGGACGGGAGCGTCACCTAGCGGTCCTTCTAGGACATATTGTTTCTTGGCAGCTATGAGGATGATCCTCAGGTTCCGGACCCAGTTCATATAGTTGCTGCCATCATCTTTCAGCTTGGTTTTCTCTAGGAACGCGTTGAAGTTCATGTTGACATGAGCGTTGGCCATTTGATCTACAAGACATATTTTGCAAAAAGTTTTAGACTAAGTTCATGATAATTAAGTTCATCTAATCAAATTATTTTAATGAACTCCCACTCAGATTAGACATCCCTCTAGTCATCTAAGTGTTACACGATCTGAGTCGACTAGGCCGTGTCCGATCATCACGTGAGACGGACTAGTCATCGTCGGTGAACATCTCCATGTTGATCGTATCTTCCATACGACTCATGTTCGACCTTTCGGTCTCTTGTGTTCCGAGGCCATGTCTGTACATGCTAGGCTCGTCAAGTTAACCCTAAGTGTTCTGCATGTGTAAATCTGTCTTACACCCGTTGTATGTGAACGTAAGGATTTATCACACCCGATCATCACGTGGTGCTTCGAAACGACGAACTTTAGCAACGGTGCACAGTTAGGGGGAACACTTTCTTGAAATTATTATAAGGGATCATCTTATTACTACCGTCGTTCTAAGTAAACAAGATGCATAAACATAATAAACATCACATGCAATTATATAATAGTGACATGATATGGCCAATATCATATAGCTCCTTTGATCTCCATCTTCGGGGCTCCATGATCATCTTCGTCACCGGCATGACACCATGATCTCCATCATCGTGTCTTCATGAAGTTGTCACGCCAACGACTACTTCTACTTCTATGGCTAACGCATTTAGCAATAAAGTAAAGTAATTTACATGGCGTTCTTCAATGACACGTAGGTCATACAAAAAATAAAGACAACTCCTATGGCTCCTGTCGGTTGTCATACTCATCGACATGCAAGTCGTGATTCCTATTACAAATACATGATCTCATACATCACAATATAGCATTCATCATTCATCACAACTTCTGGCCATATCACATCACATGACAATTGCTGCAAAAACAAGTTAGACGTCCTCGAATTGTTGTTGCATCTTTTACGTGGCTGCAATTGGGTTCTAGCAAGAACGTTTTCTTACCTACGAATAACCACAACGTGATCTTGTCAACTTCTATTTACCCTTCATAAGGACCCTTTTCATCGAATCCGCTTCAACTAAAGTGGGAGAGACAGACACCCGCCAGCCACCTTATGCAACTAGTGCATGTCAGCCGGTGGAACCGGTCTCACGTAAGCATACGTGTAAGGTTGGTCTGGGCCGCTTCATCCCACAATACCGCTGAAGCAAGATAAGACTAGTAGTGGCAAGCAAGTTGACAAGATCTACGCCCACAACAAAATTGTGTTCTACTCATGCAATAGAGAACTACGCATAGACCTAACTCATGATGCCACTGTTGGGGAACGTTGCAGAAAATTAAAAATTTTCCTACGGTTTCACCAAGATCCATCTATGAGTTCATCTAAGCAACGAGTCAAGGGAGTGAGTTTGCATCTACATACCACTTGTAGATCGCGTGCGGAAGCGTTCGAGGGAGCGGTGATCACGGAGTCGTACTCGACGTGATTCAGATCACCGATGACCAAGTGCTGAACGGACAGCACCTCCGTGTTCAATACACGTACGGTACGGGAGACGTCTCCTCCGTCTTGATCCAGCAAGGAGGAAGGAGAGGTTGAGGAAGACAGCTCCACCGGCAGCACGACGGCGTGGTGTTGGTGGAGAAGCAGCACTCCGACAGGGCTTCGCCAAGCTCGTGACGGAGAAGGAGAGGTGTTGGGGAGGGGAGGGGCTGCGCCTTAGCTTGTGTCTGCAGCCCTCCCCTCACCCCTCTATTTATAGGGGAAGGGGCAAGGGGGGCCGGCCCCTCTAGACGGGATCTAGAGGGGGGCGGCGGCCAGGGAGGGGGGACTTGCCCCCCAAACAAAGGGGGGCGCCCCCTCTAGGGTTCCCCCCCCCCAACCCTAGGCGCATGGGCCCAAGGGGGGGCGCCCAGCCCTCCAGGGGCTGGCTCCTGCCCCACGCAGCCCATGTGGCCCCCCGGGAGGGGTGGCCCCTCCCGGTGGACCCCCGGAACCCTTCCGGTGGCCCCGGTACAATAACGATATGCCCCCGAAACTTTCCGGTGTCCGTTTGACAACTTCCCATATATAAATCTTTACCTCCGGACCCTTCCGGAACTCCTCGTGACGTCCGCGATCTCATCCGGGACTCCGAACAACATTCGGTATTCACATACAAGTCTTCCTAATAACCCTAGCGTCACCGAACCTTAAGTGTGTAGACCGTACGGGATCGGAAGACATGCAGACATGACCGAGACGGCTCTCAGGTCAATAACCAACAGTGGGATCTGGATACCCATGTTGGCTGCCACATGCTCCTCGATGATGTCATCAGATGAACCACGATGTCGAGGATTCAAGCAACCACGTATACTATTCCCTTTGTCAATCGGTACGTTACATGCCCGAGACTCGATCGTCGGTATCCCAATACCTCGTTTAGTCTCGTTACCGGCAAGTCACTTTACTCGTACCGTAATGCATGATCCCGTGACCAAGTACTTGGTCACTTTGAGCTCATTATGATGATGCATTACCGAGTGGGCCCAGAGATACCTCTCCGTCATACGGAGTGACAAATCCCAGTCTCGATCCGTGTCAACCCAACAGACACTTCCGGAGATACCTGTAGTGTACCTTTATAGTCACCTAGTTACGTTGTGACATTTGGTACACCCAAAGCACTCCTACGGTATCCGGGAGTTACATGATCTCATGGTCTAAGGAAGAGATACTTGACATTGAAAAAACTCTAGCAAAACGAACTACCCGATCTTGTGCTATGCTTAGGATTGGGTCTTGTCCATCACATCATTCTCCTAATGATGTGATCCCGTTGTCAATGACATCCAATGTCCATAGTCAGGAAACCATGACTATCTGTTGACCAACGAGCTAGTCAACTAGAGGCTCACCAGGGACGTATTGTGGTCTATGTATTCACACATGTATTACGATTTCCAGATAATACAATTATAGCATGAATAAAAGACAATTATCATGAACAAGGAAATATAATAATAATGCTTTTATTATTGCCTCTAGGGCATATTTCCAACAGCTTGGTCGACTGGATTGTGCATGAGAGTTATAGGGGGTGCGCCCCCTTGTGCCAGAGGAGGGGGTGGCTTATATAGAGTGCGCCGGGACCCCAGCCATCCCATGTTACACAGGGTTCAATGTACATTAAGATAGGTGGTTACTGGTAACACCAGCTATAAAGAGCTATAAATGATCTTTAAGACTACAGAGTGAACACCTGACCGTTGCCACCCTGAGTGACGTTAGGCCTTCTGTATTCAGAGTGGTTTCTTGTATCGTTGAGTTACTTCATCTTGGTCGAATGGAATTGGGATATCCGAATGAGGTTGAAGGTCGAGTGGATTGCACTCCTTGGCGAACTCAGTGGGTTTCTTCTCTTGTGTGTTGAATGTCTTTGACTCTAGGCCAGTGTCCTTGGGTAGGGTGTCTAGGTCAGGTCTATGACCCTACCCTAGGTACATGCCATCGTCATTAGCCCCCGAATGGATTGAGGTCCAAGTGAAGAAAGTGTCGAAGTTGACTCCTACTCGATTCCATACTTTGGAGGTATTTCATTTGAGTTTGTGAATCATGTTGAAGCTTCGATCTTGTTTCAGTCACCTCGATCAATTCAGAGGTCGTCGAGTGAACTCAATTGATAATCTTCGAGTGTAGGGATGAAAACGGCGCGGAAACGGACAGAACTTGGTGCTATCATATTTGTTTTCATATTTTTTTGCAGAAGTGGAAACGAATATAGAAACCTCGGAAACGAATACGGAAAGAGATACTACCGGAAACAAACACGGAGCGAATACAGAGCAGACACGGAAACAAAACTGTGTGTTGGCCGGAAATTAAAGCCCCCTTGAATCATGGAGAAATATAGACAAAAACAAACAAATTGATGGAATTGTTAACATGGCTACAAAATAATATGGTTGTGTTGGTAACATAGGGTAGTATTGTAGTAGTACATGACAATTCCGTATAGGGTCTAGCTGCGTATGTGTGTGGTAGTAAAATTTGGAACTCAAATGATACATTTTTCTCATTCTATTCATTGTGTCATTGCGTGTTAATTGGTATTTGGGCTACAAAGCAGCAATGGGCCTATAGTAGAAACGGAAATTCCATATTAACGGAATTCCATTTCCACGTGTGTTCCACCGGAAAACACCATTCTGTTTTTGTTTCCGATTCCACATAAAAAATTCCATTTCCGTTTCCGTTTTGCAAATTTCCATTTTCATTTTCATATTTCCTCTCCACTTCCATTTTTCCTCCGGAAAAGCGGAAACTTTCAACTCCATTTTCATCCCTATTCGAGTGTGATATGGTACGAAATCTTTGGCATGATTGATTACTTTGCGGTTTCCGGATCTCACGGGATTCGAAATTTCGGGGAAGCGCGCGGGACGGAGTGCGCCGTAGTAAGCGGAGTGGATAGACAGGGGCGCCTCAATTCTTGCGCCACCTTTTTCGCAACGTATCGGGCGCACGACTGTTGTGGGATTTGACATGATCGCTTGGGCCCACGAGTCAGCCACTCAGACGCAGGCCCATAAAAGGCGTCGAAGCTGATGTGTTTGCATAGTGCGCCTTATCACCCTTCTTCCTCCTTTGCTTCTCCACCGCGTCTGCCTCCACTCTCGACGCCGCTGCCCCGCCCATGCGCAGTCCGCTGCAATGGGAAAGGACAGGACAACGGCCCTGGAGCGTGCAAAGAAGGCGACAGTGATGGCGAAGGGCAAGAAGATGAGTCGAGGGTCTTTGTCGAGGTCTGGATTGCCGCCTGGTTGGATCTATGGGGACTGGATTCGGTCCACGATCCAAAAAGAAGATTTGGAGGATCTGGCTGATGTGGGCTTGATTACTCATGGAACTTGGAGGTTGCCGGGGAATCAGATCGAGCCTCAGTCGCAGGATGGTGAGTGTGTCCTCCTCGCAACCCATGTCGACCGTGGTTTAACTCTGCCTCCGCATCATTTTTTTCGGGGTTTCCTGAACTTTTTTGGCACCCAACTTCATCATTTCTCTCCCAACACCATCGCATATCTCGTTGCGTTCGTCTCTCTGTGTGAAAACTTCTTGGGTTGTCGACTGCATTGGGGTCTATTCAAACACATCTTTACCTGTCATTCTCAAACCGTGAAGAAGGCAAATCCGACTGACGAAAAGATGCACGTCATCCAAATGTGTGGGGGCTTAGGGATACAGATGAGGGGTAGGAGCACTTTTCCTTCTATGACTCTTCCCGAGTTGGTTAGGGGGTGGCAGTCGACCTGGTTCTATTGCCAAGATATTCCGACCCCTAGACAGTCGACTAGTATCGAGTCAGCCAACCCTCTTCTTTGACTATGACTTTAGAAGAGAAAGCAGAGGTATCCATGCTAGTTGACCGGGTAGTTCAATTGGTCTGTGACGGTGTAACTGGCATGGATTTGTTGGAGGTGTTTCTCAGTCGACGCATCCAGCCCCTCCAAGCCTGCGATCATCTGATGTGGATGTACTCGGGCACCAATGACACCGCTCGGGTCCACCCAGAGGAGGTCACCGAGGAGACGGTGGCACGGTGGCTGCAGAGCATCACTAGAAACAAAGACAACCCCAAAGGGTCCAGGAGGGTTGCAGCATTCGACACCGAAAACGAGCCAGACAAGGTCTGACCTGTGTTTCTGAGTGTAAGTTTATTCTGATTTGTGGCTGTCCTTGAATCTGATTGACGCCTATTCAACTTCTTGCCTTGCAGATTTATACTGAGATGTACTTGATGCCAAACGGGGAGCAGGTCTAGGAGGAAACGGAGAGCACTGATGAGAGCGGCGAATGGCAGTCCCCCGACGACCATGAAGATGACAGTGACGACTCGAACGGCAGTGAGGAAGTCGAATCACCACCTCGCTCAGAGCGTCGATCCAAGCAGTCACAAGAACCCGCGGGCGGGCATGGCAAGGCAGCACCTGCAAGAGCACAAGTGCAAAAACGCACTCGGACCTCGTCTCTGGAGCCGACTGAAAAGGCCGCCAAGCAGCTCAAGACCGCCCCTTCAAAGCCTCGGAAGTCCTTGCCCAAGATCAAGGTGGATGTTCCCATCGCTTCTGCCTAAGTATTTTGCTTTCTCTCTTTGCTTTTGCGTCGCTTGGAAACTTCTATGCTTCTGTCGACTCATTCTCTCGCTTGATTGAGTGAGTTCTGAAACTTTCAGCATTGCTACTTCTGGGACCTCCATGGACATTTACAAGGACCAAGATGATGAGGAGACTAAGGAGGCAGCCACTTCCAAAGCACGTACAACTCTATAACCTTGCTCTCATGTTGTCACTTGAACTGTCGGTCGACCGAACTCTTATGGTCGAGTCTTTTGTAGCGCCGCAAAATGTCATTGAACTTCCAGACGACGATGAAGATGTGCCTCAGAAGACCATGGGAAGGAAGAGAAGGACTTCGAGCAGGAAGGTGCCTGCCAGCAAGGTACCTCAATCGACACCAGCGTCAGAACCAGTGACCAGGCCATCCGGAGATCCAATTCGGGCTTCTGTTTCTTTTGCCGACCCTGTGTCAACTGATCGTCCACTCGGCATCGACCGCTCAAGTCCCTGCTCCATCTGTGCAACTCCATGCTTCAGATCCTCTGGCTGAGTCTACCATTCCACCAGCTTCACTCTTTGTTACTCATCATGTCCCAGAGGACCAGGTAAGCGCTGCTAAGGAAGCTATATGCCAAGCAGGCCTTATGATGGAGCAAATGAAGGTGGTGCGCGAGGCCAGCCAGGCTGCTTATGATGCCAGCTCAGCTCTCCAGACCAACATCCAGGTTAGTTGAGTTCCGACTGATCTTTGGCTTGACCCATGCTCTGTTAGGATATGGTACTTGAAAACTGCTACTTTATTATTCGTAAGATGTCCATGGATGAGCGTTTTGAAACCTTTAATGTGCATCTATCATGAATCTGCACCTTGCATCTGTTCACCCACTGGGTGCTTTAACTTTTTATGAATAGTTCTTCCAGTTGAGTCGACTAGGTCGCATCGAGTTTATCCTTGAATCAGTGGGGGCACGCAGAGTGCACCCATTGGGTGTAGTCCCCGAGACCGCCATCGAACATTTGATTTGGTGGGGGTCTTTATCAAAATGTCTCTTTACAGTTCTTCCACTCGGTCTAGACGGGTCGTGCCGAGTGGTATCCGGACCAGTGGGGGCACGTCGAGTGCACCCACTAGGTGTAGTCCCCGAGACCGCTGTTGACTGCGGGCAGTCGTTGGTGGTCTGAGAACAAGTGTTGCCGCTGTTTTTTCTTCCACTCGTACTGAGCCGACCATGTCGAGTGGGAAATTGAACCAATGGGGACACGCCAAGTGCATCCACTGGGTGTAGTCCCCGAGACTACTGTTGAATGTTTTGATTCGGCAGTAGTCGTAGAACTCTTTTTGACGTAAGGACTTGAACTTGTATCTCATCACTCGGAAGCAATCGGTTGTTGTTCCTGTCGACTGACATGTCTTATTCGTCGATTGCAGAAATATTGTGATCTTGGAGCCAAGTTTGTTGAACTAGAGAGGAAGCAGACCAATCTCACTCTCGATCTGGAACTGGCCAGGGAGAATCTACAGAAAGCCAAGGATGAAGCAGCTGCCATGGGCTGTAATAACTCGTCGACTGTTCATCTTGTCACTTTCCCATTTTGTCTTTTGAACCGAGTGCTCCACTCGTTGTAGTGAAAACCATCAACTCCAAGCTCGTCTGAAGAATGTTATTTCTTTAGACAAAATGAAGCAGGCTCTGGAGCAGAAGGACCTCGACCTTGCCGCAGCGCAGAAGACGGCGCGAGAGAGAACTGAACTTGCCGACAAGAAGCTGGCTTCAGTCGGCAAGTTGGAAGAAGAAAACGCCAAGTTGAAGACTGCCATTAACGAGGCCAACAAAGAAGTCGTGCAACTAAAGAAGGACAAGGTGGCTCTGACTTACAAGGTCGGAGATCTCACTCGGAAGAGGGACGAACTGGAGGCTTATCTCGGAGGACTCGCCAAGAAGATGTTCCTTATGCTTGAACGTACTTTCCCTAATTCAACTGATTTGCAACTGTCGACTCATCATATAACTGCCGACTCACCATTTTTTTGTGTGTGCGGAATTCTGTCAAAACTTCGAGGAAGAGACTGAGCGGATCGAGACGAATCTGGACCCCATAACCTCCCCCATCAAGGTTGAAGCTGCAATGAGTGTGCTGCGATTGGAATCTCGTCTTGCCAGTGTTATGGATTATCTTGCCCGTCTGAAAGTGGTGGTGTCGTGGATTGGCACGGAGCTCTGGCCACCTGTGACGTTCCAGAATGATCTCGAGTCGCTGATGACTCGACTCAATGAAATCCCTAGTCGAGTGCAAGAGTGGAAGAAGTCGTC
Source organism: Triticum dicoccoides (assembly GCF_002162155.2). NCBI lineage: Eukaryota > Viridiplantae > Streptophyta > Magnoliopsida > Poales > Poaceae > Triticum > Triticum dicoccoides. The sequence goes on along the minus strand of NC_041385.1, from coordinate 466,891,974 downwards.
TGCTTGTTGTGGGGCCGATGTGGCTTTGTCCCTGGTCCGAGTCCATTGCAAGGAGGTCAAAGAAGAGAAGCTCGTGGCTCTGAAAGTCGCCAACACCATTAAGCATCAATTCCAATCCTTCATGGAGACCTTCATCGACGCTGCTACTCGAATTGCAGACGGCATCGACCTTGACAGTTTTGTCGAGCCAGGAAGTTGTCCTCCTGTCGAGTGAACAAACTTCACGTCCCACTTTTATTTGCCTCGGAATGTTGAGTGATTTTGTAACCGTTAAACTCCTTTAGGCCTGATGCCCGAGTATTTCCATTCGTGGTTCTAAACTTTGCTGGATTTATCCGAACTTGGTTTCTCTTTGAATATGGTTGCTTCTTCTCTACCACTTTCAGACCTCTTACCTCCGAGAGAAGCTTGATTCTACACTCGGAATAGATGTTGTACTTGTCGCGTGGCTTCGACGAGAGGGTCGTGAACATGAGCACTTGGTGCTGCACATGACCTGCACCTCATCGCCCTTGCGGATCGGGATGGAGCGGACGTTGTACTTCTGACCCAGCTCCGTCGGAATGGTTTTAACTTAGGTGTGTATAGGGTCGCAGCTAAGCCCCTAAGTGAGAGGGTTGCTCTTCACTCGGAGTGGTTTTTAACTTAGGCGAGTACGGGGTCGCATCTAAGCCCCCGAGTGAGAGGGTGCTCTTCACTTGGAGTGGTTTTTAACTTAGGCGAGTGAGGGGTCGCAGCTAAGCCCCCGAGTGAGAGGGTTGCTCTTCACTCGGAGTGGTTTTTAACTTAGGTCAGTACTGGGTCGCAGCTAAGCCCCCGAGT
>NC_041385.1:466858890-466890936 GCF_002162155.2 Triticum dicoccoides | reverse complement strand
GGAGTTGTTTTTAACTTAGGCGAGTACGGGGTCGCAGCTAAGCCGCCGAGTGAGAGGGTTGCTCTTCAATCGGAGTGGTTTTTAACTTAGGCGAGTACGGGGTCGCAGCTAAGCCCCCGAGTGAGACGGTTGCTCTTCACTCGAAGTGTTTTTTAACTTAGGCGAGTACGGGATCACAGTTAAGCCCCCGAGTGAGAGGGTTGCTCTTCACTCGGAGTGGTTTTTAATTTAGGCAAGTACGGGGTCGCAGCTAAGCCCCTGAGTGAGACGACTGCTCTTCACTCAGGGTGTTTTTGAAACTTAGGTGAATCAGGTTCGCGGCTAAGCCCCTCAGTGAGAGGGTTGCTCTTCACTCGGGGTGTTTTTGAAACTTAGGCGAATCAGGTTCGCGGCTAAGCCACCCAATGGGGGATTTGAACACATGTGTTTATGGGATAACAATCATTAAGATACTGCAAAAATCTTGTCTTTGATAAGCAAACTGAAGGATTCTTATTACAACTCGTTGATCCGAGTGTTTAGGTATAAAAACGGCGGAGCAGCTCCGCATTCCACGAGCGTGGCTCGTCTTCTTTCTTGGCTATGTTGTAGATGTGATATGCCCCGTTGTGGAGCACCTAGGTGATGATGAAGGGACCTTCCCAGGACGGAGCGAGCTTGTGAGGTCGTTTCTAATGCACTCGGAGCACAAGGTCTCCTTCTTGGAACGCTCGACCTCTTACATTACGGGCATGGAATCGACGCAAGTCTTGCTGATAGATGGTCGACCTGATTAGAGCCATCTCACGTTCTTCCTCCAAGAGCTCAACTGCATCTTGGCATGCTTGTTCAGCTTCAGCTTCTGAGAAAAGTTCCACTCGGGGAGCGTTGTGCAGCAAGTCACTCGGAAGCACAACTTCAGCGCCATATACCATGAAGAAAGGGGTTCGGTCAGTCGACCGGTTTGGAGTTGTTCTCAGTCCCCACAAGACAGATGGTAATTCAGTCACCCAAGCTCCAGCAACATGCTTGAGATCACGCATCGGTCGGGGTTTCAGCCCTTGAAGGACCAAACCATTCGCCCTTTCCGCCTGCCCATTAGATTACAGGTGCGCAACAGATGCATAATCGACCCGAGTACCTTGGGAAGCACAGAATGCTCTGAACTCATCAGAATCAAAGTTGGAGACATCTGTGATAATACTATGAGGGACTCCATATCTGAATATCAGCTCTCTGATGAAACTAATGGTAGTGCTTGAATCAAGATTCTTGATAGGCTTGGCCTCGATCCATTTAGTGAATTTATCAATGCCACAAGCAAATGAGTGAAACCACTTCTGCCAGTCTTGAAGGGTCCAACCATATCCAACCCCCAAATAGCAAACGGACAGATGAGTGGAATAGTCTTCAAGGCAGATGCAGGCTTGTGAGACAAGTTTGAGTAGAACTGGCAGCCTTCGCACTTGTCGACTATATCTTTTGCCATCTCATTTGCATGCGGACAGTAGAATCCCGCTCGGTATGCTTTGTCGATGATGGTCCGAGAGGACGCATGGTGACCACAGGTCCCTGAGTGGATATCATTTAGAAATCATTCGACCTTCTTCGGGTGTGATACATCGCTGAGCAATCCCGGTGACGCTTTCTCTGTAAAGCTGATCACCTATCACTGTGAAGGCTTTGGATCGACGGACAATCTGACAGGCCTCATATTCATCCTCCGGAAGCTCCTTTCTGAGAATATATGCAATATATGGTATTGTCCAGTCAGGGGTAATTACCAAAACTTCCATAATTAGGTCGACTACGGCCAGGACCTCAATCTCAGTCGGATCAGTTGAACTTTTCGGTTGCGGGGGCTCCTTTGTGAAAGGATCTTCTTGAACTGACGGGCTATTGAGATGCTCCAAGAACACATTGCTGGGTATAGGCTTCCTAGTGGAACCTAGCTTCGCCAGGTCATCTGTTGCTTGATTCTTGATTCGGGGTATGTGGTGGAGCTCTAACCCCTCAAACTTCTTTTCCAACTTTCTTACTGCATTGCAATAACCGGTCATAGTTGGGCTCCTGATATCCCACTTCTTCATCACTTTAGTGACCACTAAATCTGAGTTGTCGTAAACCATCAGGTGTCGGACACCGAGTGAGATGGCCATACGCAAACCATACAGAAGTGCCTCATATTCAGCTTCGCTGTTGGAAGAATCAAAGTGAATCTGGAGAACATAACTGAGTTTATCGCCCCTTTGGGACACCAGGACTACCCCAGCACCAAAACCATTCAGCATCTTGGATTCATCAAAGAACATAGTCAGATGCTCCGAGTGAACCTGAGTCGGTTGTTGCTGTTCAATCCACTCGGCGAGGAAATCTGCTATCGCTCGAGACTTGATTGCTTTCTTTGCCTCGAACTTGATATCCAACGGAAGGAGTTCAGTCGCCCACTTTGCCACTCGACCAGTTGCATCCCTATTGTTCAGAATTTCCGATAATGGAGTGTCGCTGATGACTGAAACCGAGTGGTCTGAGAAGTAGTGTGCAACTTTCTTCGTGGTCAAGTAAATTCCATAAACAAGCTTCTGATAATGCGGATATCTCTGCTTGGACGGAGTCAAGACTTCAGAAATATAGTACACTGGGCGTTGAACTTTGTAGGCTTTGCCTTCTTCTTCCCGCTCGACCGTGAGCATTGTGCTGACAACCTGTCCAGTGGCTGCTATATACAGTAGTAGAGGCTCTTTGCTGATTGGGGCAGCAAGCACCGACTGGGTGGAAAGCAGGGCTTTGAGCTCTACAAACGTTGCTTCAGCTTCAGGAGTCCACTCGAACTTGTCAGACTACTTCATCAGTCAGTAAAGAGGCAATGCCTTTTCACCAAGACGAGAAATGAATCAACTCAAAGTGGCCAAACAACTAGTAAGCTTCTGAATGTCGTGCACACGCACAGGGCGTTTCATTTGGAGCATTGCTCCAACCTTTTTCGGGTTTGCGTTGATCCCTCATCTGAAATCGAGAAAACCGAGTAACTTTCCACCTGGGACTCCGAATGTGCACTTTGACGGGTTGAGCTTGATATCATATCTTCTTAAGTTGGCAAAGGTTTCAGCGAGGTCAGTTAGCAGGTCGGAACCTTTGCATGACTTGACCACGATGTCATCCATGTATGCTTCCACATTCTGACTGATTTGAGTGAGCAGGCACTTCTGAATCATGCGCATGAATGCGGCGCCAGCATTCTTGAGACCAAAAGGCATGGTGACATAGCAAAAACACCGAATGGGGTGATGAAGGTTGTTTTTATTTCACCGGGCCCATATAGTCGGATCTGATGGTACCCGGAATATGCATCCAAAAAGGACAAACGCTCACATCCCGTAGTCGATTCAACAATTTCATCGATGTGGGGTAGAGGGAAATGATCTTTCGGGCAGGCCCGATTGATATGCTTGAATTTAATACACATACTAAGTGAGTCATCTTTCTTGGGGACCATGACAACATTGGCGAGCCACTCGGAGTGGTATATCTCGCGGATGAACTCAGCTGCCAGAAGCCGAGCCACCTCTTTGCCAATTGCCTTCCTCTTCTCCACAACGGACCAATGGAGATGCTCTTTAATGGGTTTTGCTTTTGGGTCGACTCGCAAACGGTGATCAGCCAGTCCCCTGGGTACACCCGGCATGTCAGATGGTTTCCATGCGAAGATGTCCCGGTTCTCACGGAGGAACTGGATGAGCGCTTCTTCCTATTTGCTGTCGAGTGTTGTTTAGATATGAGTCGGAGCAGCATTGGGATCGGTCGGGTGAACGTGTACTAGCTTTGTTTCACCGGAGGACTGAAATGCAGACTATGAAGCAGGCTTCTTGGCACGCAATAAATCACTCGGATCTGCATTCTTCTGGTATTCTTGCATTTCTACTGCTGCCATATGTTCATCGGGAATCTTTGAGCCCTTCTGGAGGCACTCTTCTGCTCTCTGCCGATTTCCAATAACTGTGATCACGCCTCTGGGGACGGGCATCTTCAACTTGAGGTACATGTAACACGGTCGAGCCTTAAAACGAGCATATGCAGGCCTTCCCAGAATAGCATGGTAAGCACTGTAAAAGTCCACCACCTCAAACGTCAACTTTTCCTTGCAGTAATTCTTTAAATCACCGAAAACCACATCAAGAGTGATCTGACCGAGTGGATCGGCTTTCTTCCCAGGGATGACACCATGGAATCGCATGTTGCTTTTGATACGTCTCCAACGTATCTATAATTTTTTATTGTTCCATGCTATTATATTACCCCTTTTGGATGTTTATGGGCTTTATTTTACACATTTATATCATTTTTGGGACTAACCTACTAACCGGAGGCCCAGCCCGTATTGCTGTTTTTTTGCCTATTTCAGTATTTCGAACAAAGGAATATCAAAGGGAGTCCAAACGGAATGAAACCTTCGGGAGCGTGATTTTGGAACGAACGTGATCCAGAGGACTTGGAGTGCAAGTCAAGAAGCAATTGAGGCGGCTAAGAGATAGGAGGGCGCGCCCACCCCTCCTGGGCGCGCCCCCCTCTCTCCTAAGCCCCTCGAGCGGCCACCGACGTACTTCTTCCTCCTATATATACCTACATACCTCGAAAACATCCACGGAGCCAACGAAAAACAATTTCCACCGCCGTAACCTTCTGTATCCGCAAGATCCCATCTTGGAGCCTTCGCCGGTGCTCCGTCGGAGGGGGAATCGATCACGGAGGGCTTCTACATCAACACCATAGCCCCTCCGATGAGTTGTGGATAGTTTACCACAGCCTTTGGGTCCATAGTTATTAGCTAGATGGCTTCTTCTCTCTTTTTGGATCTCAATACCATGTTCTCCCCCTCTCTTGTGGAGATCTATTTGATGTAAACTCTTTTTGCGGTGTGTTTGTCGAGATCCGATGAATTGTGGGTTTATGATCAAGTTTATCTATGAGAAATATTTGAATCTTCTCTGAATTCTTTTATGTATGATTGAGTTATCTTTGCAAGTCTCTTCGAATTATCAATTTGGTTTGGCCTACTAGATTGATCTTTCTTGCCATGGGAGAAGTGCTTAGCTTTGGGTTCAATCTTGCGGTGTCCTTACCCAGTGACAGAAAGGGTTGCAAGGCACGTATTGTATTATTGCCATCGAGGATAAAAAGATGGGGTTTATATCATATTGCTTGAGTTTATCCCTCTACATCATGTCATCTTTCTTAATGCATTACTCTGTTCTTATGAACTTAATACTCTAGATGCATGCTGGATAGCGGTTGATGTGTGGAGTAATAGTAGTAGATGCAGGCAGGAGTCGGTCTACTTGTCACGGACGTGATGCCTATATACATGATCATGCCTAGATAATCTCATAATTATTCGCTTTTCTATCAATTGCTCGACAGTAATTTGTTCACCCACCGTAATACTTATGCTATCTTGAGAGAAGCCACTAGTGAAACCTATGGCCCCTGGGTCTATCTTTTATCATATAAGCTTTCAATCTACTTTTATTTGCATCTTTACTTTTTGCATCTATATTAAAAATACCAAAAATATATTTATCTTATCATACTATATCTATCAGATCTCACTTTCGCAAGTGGTCGTGAAGGGATTGACAACCCCTTTATTGTGTTGGTTGCGAGTTCTTTGTTTGTTTGTGTAGGTGCGTGGGACTTTTGAGGAGCCTCCTACTGGATTGATACCTTGGTTCTCAAAAACTGAGGGAAATACTTACGCACTATTGCTGCATCACCCTTTCCTCTTCAAGGAAAACCAACGCAAGCTCAAGACGTAGCAAGAAGGATTTCTGGTGCCATTGTCGGGGAGGTCTTCGCTCAAGTCAAGACATACCAAGTACCCATCACAAAATCATCTCCCTCGCATTTACATTATTTGCCATTTGCCTCTCGTTTTCTCTCCCCCACTTCACCCTTGCTGTTTTATTTGCCCTCTCTTTCCCAATCTTCTCCGCTCTTTTTCGCTTGCCTTTTTCCGTTTGCTTGTGTGTTAGATCATTTACCTTGTCGTTATGGCTAGTTCCTTATCCGCTCCTATGTCTCCCGAGTTTGAAGTTCTTCACTTCAAGCAAAGGCAGGGAGAAAACTTAAAAGATGCTTGGTATAGGATGATGGAATCTTATCGCAAGTGCACCCTAGAGGTGAACTTTAGAATTCTTCTTCGGAATTTTTATGTTGGGTTAAATATGACGCATAGACAACTCTTGGATTACATTGCCAAGGGAAATTTTATTGAAATTGATCCTAGTATTGCGCATGAAATTATAGAGGGAATAGTGGGAACACTACCTCAAAAGGGAGGACCACATCCTACCCAAGAAGAAACACAAGTGTTTGGAAAGATTTGCGAAGTAACAAAAATATTACAAAAGTCTCTTGAGCCTCTTAAAAGTGTTAGCGGAAACCTTCACCGCATGAATATGTTGATTACTCTTTGCAATAAGCGGTTGGATTCTTTAGATCTAAAAATTTCCTAGTCTGAAGGGAAATGTAAAGAACCTCCCGGATTCGAGCATGACTCCGCTAAAAAACTGAAAATTAAAGATGGCACTACTTAGATCTATCTTCGCTTTTATGCCTAGCTAGGGGCGTTAAACGATAGCGCTAGTTGGGAGGCAACCCAATTTTATTAATGTTTTTGTTTTTGTTTATGTTTAGTAATAAATTTTTCATCTATCTTCTGTTTAGATGTGTTTTTATGTTTTAATTAGTGTTTGTGCCAAGTAGAACCTATAGGATAACCTATGATGATGGTTAATTTGATTCTACTGAAAAACAGAAACTTTGCGCGCATGAAATTAGTTTTGTTAAATCACAGAAACGTGCATTTGCGTTGATTCTTTTTGATTCCGATCAATAGACAAATTTTCCAGGACTTCCTATTTTGGTAGGATTTTTAGAGTTCCATAAGTTTGCGTTAGTTACAGATTTGTACAGACTGTTCTGTTTTTGACAGATTCTGTTTTTCATGTGTTGTTTGCTTATTTTGATAACTAACTTGTACAGACTGTTCTGTTTTTGACAGATTCTGTTTTTCATGTGTTGATTGCTTATTTTGATGCATCTATGGCTAGTAAAATAGTTTATAAACCATAGAGAAGTTGTAATTAGGTTTAACACCAAAATAAATAAAGAATGAGTTCATTACAGTACCTTATGTGGTGGTTTTGTTTTCTTTCACTAACGGAGCTTATGAGATTTCCTGTTGAGTTTTGTGTTGTGAAGTTTTCAAGTTTTGGGTAAAGATTTGATGGACTATGGAACAAGGAGTGGAAAAAGCCTAAGCTTGGGGATGCCCATGGCACCCCAAGATATTCAAGAGTAGCCAAAAGCCTAAGCTTGGGGATGCCCCGGGAAGGCATCCCCTCTTTCGTCTTCGTTCATTGGTAACTTTACTTGGAGCTATATTTTTATTCGCCAAATGATATGTGTTTTGCTTGGAGCGTCATATATTATATTAGTCTTTGATTTTTAGTTTACCACAATCATCCTTTCTGTACACACCTTTTGGGATAAGCCTACTTGATTAAAATTTATTAGAATATGTTATGTGCTTCACTTATATTTTTTGAGCTAGATAGTTTTTGCTCTAGTGCTTCACTTATATCTTTTAGAGCACGGCGGTGGCTTAATTTTGTAGAAATTGCTAGTCTCTCATGCTTCACTTATATTATTTTGTGAGTCTTTTATGACAGCATGGTATTTGCTATGGTTAAAAAGTTGGTCCTAGAATGGTAGGCATCCAAGTTGGGTATAATAAAAACTATCATAGGAAGTGAATTGGATGCTATGATCAATTTGATACTTGATAATTGTATTGAGATATGGAGGTAGTGATATTAAAGTCATTCTAGTTGGCTGATTATGAATTTAAAGAATGCTTGTGTTGACGTTAGCAAGTCCCGTAGCATGCACATATGGTTAAAGTTGTGTAACAAATTTGAAGCATGAAGTATACCTAGCGTGTGCATCCTTATGAGTGGCGGTCGGGGACGAGTGATGGTCTTTTCCTACCAATCTATCCCTCTAGGAGCATGCGCGTAGTGCTTGGTTTTTGATGACTTCTAAATTTTTGCAATAAGTATATGAGTTCTTATGACTAATGTTGAGTCCATGGATTATACGCACTTTTACCTTTCCATCATTGCTAGCCTCTTCGGTACCGTGCATTGCCCTTTCTCACCTTGAGAGTTGGTGCAAACTTCGCTGGTGCATCCAAACCCCGTGATATGATATGCTCTATCACACATAAACCTTCTTATATCTTCCTCAAAACAGCCACCATACCTACCTATTATGGCATTTCCATAGTCATTCCGAGATATATTGCCATGCAACTTTCCACCTTTCCGTTTATCATCATGACACACATTACTTTTGTCATATTGCCATTGCATGATCATGTAGTTGACATCGTATTTGTGGCAAGCCACCATGCATAAATTTTCATACATGTCACTCTTGATTCATTGCACCATCCCGGTACACCGCCGGAGGCATTCGTATAGAGTCATATCTTGTTCTAATTTCGAGTTGTAATTCATGTGTTGTAATCAATAAAAGTGTGATGATCATCATTATTAGAGCATTGTCCCAAAGGAAAAAAAGGCCAAAAAAAGAAAGGCCAAAGAAAAAAAGAAAAAAGGAAAAAAAGAAAAAAGAAAGAAAAAAAGAAAATAAAGAAAAAGGGGCAATGTTACTATCTCTTTTTCCACACTTGTGCTTCAAAGTAGCATTGTGTTCTTCATATAGTGAGTCTCATATATTGTGCTTCAAAGTAGCACCATGTTTTTCATATAGAGAGTCTCATATGTTGTCACTTTCATATACTAGTGGGAATTTTTCATTATAGAACTTGGCTTGTATATTCCTATGATGGGCTTCCTAAAATGCCCTAGGTCTTCGTGAGCAAGCAAGTTGGATGCACACCCATTGTTTTCTTTTGTTGACCTTTCAATCATTTATAGCTCTAGTGCATCCGTTGTGTGGCAATCCCTACTCCTCATGTTGACATCAATTGATGGGCATCTCCATAGCCCGTTGATTATCCTCGTCAATGTGAGACTTTCTCCTTTTTTGTCTTCTCCACACAATCCCCATCATCATATTCTATTCCACCCATAGTGCTATATCCATGGCTCATGCTCATGTATTGCGTGAAAGTTGAAAAAGTTTGAGATTATTTAAGTACGAAACAATTGCTTGGCTTGTCATCGGGGTGTAGAATTTGGGAACATTTTTGTGTGACCAAAATGAAGCATAGCCTAACTATATGATTTTGTAGGGATGAACTTTCTTTAGCCATGTTATTTTGAGAAGACGTGATTGCTTTGATTAGTATGCTTGAAGTGTTACTATTTCTTATGTCAATATGAACTTTTATTTTGAATCATTTGGATCTGGACATTCATGCCACAATAAAGAAAATTACATTGGGAATTATGCTAGGTAACATTCCACATCAAAAATTCTATTTTTATGAGTTACCTACTCGAGGACGGGCAGGAATTAAGCTTGGGGATGCTTGATACATCTCCAACGTATCTATAATTTTTTATTGTTCCATGCTATTATATTACCCCTTTTGGATGTGGGCTTTATTTTACACATTTATATCATTTTTGGGACTAACCTACTAACCGGAGGCCCAGCCCGTATTGTTATTTTTTTGCCTATTTCAGTATTTCGAAGAAAAGGAATATCAAACGGAGTCCAAACGGAATGAAACCTTCGGGAGCGTGATTTTTGGAACGAACGTGATCCAGAGGACTTGGAGTGCAAGTCAAGAAGCAATCAAGGCGCCCAGGAGATAGGAGGGCGCGCCCATCCCTCCTGGGCGCGCCCCCTGTCTCCTGGACCCCTCGAGTGGCCACCGACATACTTCTTCCTCCTATATATACCTTCGTAGCCCGAAAACATCCAAGGAGCCAACGAAAAATAGTTTCCACCGCCGTAACCTTCTGTATCCGCGAGATCCCATCTTGGAGCCTTCGTCGGCGCTCCGCCAGAGGTGGAATCGACCATGGAGGGCTTCTACATCAACACCATAGCCCCTCCGATGAGTTGTGAGTAGTTTACCACAGACCTTCGGGTCCATAGTTATTAGCTAGATGGCTTCTTCTTTCTTTTTGGATCTCAATACCATGTTCTCCCCCTCTCTTGTGGAGATCTATTTGATGTAAACTCTTTTTGCGGTGTGTTTGTCGAAATCCGATGAATTGTGGGTTTATGATCAAGTTTATCTATGAGAAATATTTGAATCTTCTATGAATTATTTTATGTATGATTGAGTTATCTTTGCAAGTCTCTTCGAAATATCAGTTTGGTTTGGCCTACTAGATTGATCTTTCTTGCCATGGGAGAAGTGCTTAGCTTTGGGTTCAATCTTGCGGTGTCCTTACCCAGTGACAGAAAGGGTTGCAAGGCATGTATTGTATTGTTGCCATCGAGGATAAAAAGATGGGGTTTATATCATATTGCTTGAGTTTATCCCTCTACATCATGTCATCTTTCTTAATGAGTTACTCTGTTCTTATGAACTTAATACTCTAGATGCATGCTGGATAGCGGTCGATGTGTGGAGTAATAGTAGTAGATGCAGGCAGGAGTCGGTCTACTTGTCACGGACGTGATGCCTATATACATGATCATACCTAGATAATCTCATAATTATTCGCTTTTCTATCAATTGCTCGACAGTAATTTGTTCACCCACCGTAATACTTATGCTATCTTGAGAGAAGCCACTAGTGAAACCTATGGCCCCCGGGTCTATCTTTTATCATATAAGCTTTCAATCTACTTTTATTTGCATCTTTACTATTTTCATATATATTAAAAATACCAAAAATATATTTCTATCAGATCTCACTTTCGCAAGTGACCATGAAGGGATTGACAACCCCTTTATTGCGTTGGTTGCGAGTTCTTTGTTTGTTTGTGTAGGTGCGTGGGACTTTTGAGGAGCCTCCTACTAGATTGATACCTTGGTTCTCAAAAACTGAGGGAAATACTTACGCTACTATTGTTGCATCACCCTTTCCTCTTCAAGGAAAACCAACGCAAGCTCAAGACGTAGCAGCTTTCACTGAGCTTGGACATCGGAATACCCATCCCACGTAGGGTCTCGGCATACAAGATGTTCAAACCACTGCCACCGTCCATCAAAACCTTGGTCAGTCGAGTGCCCCCAACGACTGGGTCGACCACCAACGCTTGCAGCCCGGGGGTAGCAACATGTGCTGGGGGGTCAGACTGGTCGAATACAATGGGAGCCTTTGACCACTTCAAATATGTCGTCGTTGTCAAAGCAACCATGTTTACTTCCCTGTTGATAACTTTCAATTGACTTTTTCTTTCGACGTTAGCAAAAATCACCAAAGTGGCTGAGGGAGTCCTGGACTAGGGGGTGTCCGGATAGCTGAACTATCATCTTTGGCCAGACTCCAAGACTATGAAGATACAAGATTGAAGACTCTGTCCCGTGTCCGGATGGGACTTTCCTTGGCATGGAAGGCAAGCTTGGCGATAGGGATATGAAGATCTCCTACCATTGTAACCGACTCTGTGTAACCCTAGCCCTCTCCGGTGTCTATATAAACTAGAGGGTTTTAGTCCGTATGACGAACAACAATCATACCATAGGCTAGCTTCTAGGGTTTAGCTTCTCTGATGTCGTGGTAGATCTACTCTTGTACTAACCATATCATCAATATTAATCAAGCAGGAGTAGGGTTTTACCTCCACCGAGAGGGCCCGAACCTGGGTAAAAACATCGTGTCCCTTGTCTCCTGTTACCATCCGCCTAGACGCACAGTTTGGGACCCCCTACTCGAGATCCGCCGGTTTTGACACCGACAGTGGCATTGACATTGGGGTAACCATCCTCCTCATCTTTGTCTTCGTCCTTATAAGATTCATTTTCCTTTTCATTGGGCTGACCCTCTCGGAAGCTCTGAATCAGGAGTCGACACTGTCGAGTGGTATGCTTGGGGTAAATCAGGTTTCCCTCCTCATCTTTCCTGGTATGTATATGACACGGTAAATCAAGCACATCATTACCCGCTTGATCCTTCACTTTCTTGGGGATCCATGGTCCCTTAGGCTTTCCTTTGAATTTCCCTTGGTTCACAACTGCTGCCTCACCAGGACCTGCGGGTTCGGCTTTGCGCTTCTGCTTCCGACTGGAATTCCCTCCTCCGGTGTCTTGGGCACTGGTTTGTTCTTACCACTGCGGAGTCGGTCTTCTTCCTCGCCGTTAGTGTACCAAGTGGCTATTTCCATCATTCGGGCTAGGGTCATATCTCATGTCCGACCGAATTTCAGGTTAAGCTCTCTGTACGGAACACCCTCCTTGAAGGCGCAAACTGCTTGGTGTTGTGACACATTTTCCACTGTATGGTGAAGAGTGGTCCACCTCTGGATGTAATCCCTCAAAGTTTCATTCGGTTTCTGGACACAATGCTATAACTCAGCCAGCCCTGCATGCCATTTGAAGTGCCCTCAAATGTCCTGACAAACACTCGGGCCAACTCTTCCCAACTGGAGATACTACTAGGAGCCAATTGATTCGACCAAGCTCTGGCTGAACCCTCCAACATTAGGGGGAGATGCTTCATGGCTACATCATGGCCACCACCAATCTGCACAGCCACTTGGTAATCCTCTAGCCAAGTGTCCGGCTTCGACTCATCGGTGAACTTACTCACTCCCATCGCCAACCTAAAGTTGGGAGGAATCTGAACAGCTCTCATGGCTCTGCCGAAACATTCAGGCCCGGAAACATGCACTCTACTGCCAATCGGACGATCTCTATCTAGTCCTTCTATGTGTGCCCGGTTTCTGTCGACCAGACCTTGCACAAGAATTGATCTTGCATCAAACCTGGGCTCTCTTGGGTCGACTGGGATCCTTCGCTCGTCGTCATGCGGGCGCCTGTCATCGTACTGCCGGGGCATATACGATCCGCCCCTCGGAGGGGGCGTAGGCACTCGACGGCAGTCATCTCAGCCGAGACGATGATCATACTGCTCGTGATTCCGACCCAAGTGTTGCCCCTGGCGATGCCCACGATCCTCATGCCGTGGAGGCAATCTTGGGCTGTGAGCCGACTGGAATGTGTCTGCCACCACGGACCTGCTGTGGATCCTGTTACACGACTGAGAAACGGCTGAATTTTGCTCACCTGCTACCCGGAGCAGCGCTCGGATCTGCATCAAACCTCTTCCAGCCTCTGATTGGGATGGCTGAATCGACTCTGCTATGCGGGCTGCAGCTGTAAGATTCTGGATCAGAGTACAGTATACCTGGGGCTCAATCGAAAACAACTGCCGCCGACTGGATTCGAGAACCAGTCGACGGGCGCGTTCGTCAAGTGAATGTTGGAGATTCTCCAGACGAGTGCACTTAGCCAAGGTGGACAGGCATGTTGCCTCCAAGGCCAGAGCCTCGGAAGTCCCCCCGACAATTGGGGTCTGGAGCGCCTCCATGTTGCGGCGGTGCAACTCCCCTCTGCTCCAAAGTGAGGGGATGGGGCTTGTACTCGTCATGGCCATATGACAGGCCGTCGCCATCTCCATTGCCACCGTTGCGGTGGAACCCTGGCGGGCTGCGACGAGAGTCGACCATGAGAACTTCTGCCGCGAGGTCGCTGCTTCTGCACTCGGAAAGAATCTCAGCGGAACCAGGTCGAATAATCCATAGAGAGATTCGTCGGGCTCGATTGCCGTGACTTGAGGTGGGGGCGACTGAAGGGCCACCGCTTGTTTCACCCAGCGCTGGAGTTGCGATCGACCTGATCTTTTGCGACGGTGTCCAGCTGGAAGTGTGGACGACGCAGGAGCTGACCAATATTGGGTCGACGGCTGCCGCGGGAGCACACCACAGGCACTTGCACGGAAGTGCGTCCCCCGTGGACAGGAAGGTCCTCGACGTCTAGGGGCCTCTTGAAGCCAAGCGGAATCGTCGGCAATGAAAACGAGCGCACCGAGACGGATCTCGCGGCTCACACACAAACCACCGCCGGAAACCATGTTGATGGAGATCGGAGAAATTGCAACCTCACCGAAAGTCGCTAAGACACCTGCCCCACGGTGGGCGCCAACTGTCATGGGAGTAAGTCTGACAGTAGAATAGGGGGTACATAGGAAGAGGCAAGATCCTAGCTATGGTGAGGTTGTGCATGCAAGGTTTACGAGTTCAGGCCCTTCTCGGAGGAAGTAACAGCCCTACATCTCGGTGCCCAGAGGCTTGGTCGACTAGATTGTGCGTGAGAGTTACAGGGGGTGAGCCCCCTTGTGCCAGAGGAGGGGGTGGCTTATATAGAGTGCGTCAGGACCCCAGCCATCCCACGTTACACAGGGTTCAATGTACATTAAGACAGGGCATTACTGATAACGCCGGCTATAAAGAGTTATAAATGATCTTTAAGACTACAGAGTGAATGCCTGACCGTTGCCACCCTGAGTGACGTTAGGCCTTCTGTATTCCGAGTGCTTTCTTGTATCATCGAGTGACTTCATCTTGGTCGAATGGAATTGGGATATTCGAATGAGGTTGAAGGTCGAGTGCATTGCACTCCTTGGTGAACTCAGTCGGTTTCTTCTCTTGTGTTTTGAATGTCTTTGACTCTAGGGCAGTGTCCTTGGGTAGGGTGTCTAGGTCAGGTCTATGACCCTACCCTAGGTACATGACATCATCAATGTGTCCACGTACCCTTGTAGACCGAAAGCGAAAGCGTTATATTAATGCGGTTGATGTAGTTGAACGTCTTCACGATCCAACCGATCCAAGTACCGAACGTACGGCACCTCCATGTTCAGCACACGTTCAACTCGGTGACGTCCCTTGAGCTCTTGATCCAGTAGAGGGTCGAGGGAGAGTTCCGTTAGCACGACGGCGTGGCGACGGTGTTGGTGATGTGATCCGCGCAGGGCTTCGCCTAAGCACTATGACGCTATGACCGGAAGAATAAACTGTGGAGGGGGCACTGCACACGGCTAAGAAACAACTATTGTGTCTTTGGGGTGCCCCCTGCCCACGTATATAAAGGAGGGGGGAGGAGGAGGCCAGCCCAAGGTGGGCCAAGAGGGGTAGTCCTACTAGGACTCCATTCCTAGTAGGATTCGTCCCCCCTTTCCTTCCAACGGAGAGGGGGAAAGGGGAAAGGAGGGAGAAGGAGAAGGAAAGAGGGGGGTCGCGCCCTCTCCCCTTGTCCAATTTGGATTGGGCAAGGGGGGCGCGCGCCACCTCCCGCGGCTTACCTCCTCTCCTTCACTATGGCCCATTAGGCCCATTAACTTTCCTGGGGGGTTCCGGTAACCTCCCGGTACTCTGAAAAATCCCCGATCTTCTTCGGAACCATTCCGGTGTCCGTATATAACCTTCCAAATATATCAATCTTTACCTCTCGACCATTTTGAGACTCCCTCTCGACCATTTTGAGACTCCTCGTCATGTCCGTGATCTCATCCGGGACTCCGAACAAACTTCGGTCACTAAAACACATAACTCGTAATACAAATTGTCATCGAATGTTAAGCGTGCGGACCCTACGGGTTCGAGAACTATGTAGACATGACCGAGACACATCTCCGGTCAATAACCAATAGCGGAACCTGGATTCTCATATTGGCTCCTAGATATTCTACGAAGATCTTTATCGGTCAAACCGCATAACAACATACGTCATTCCCTTTGTCATCGGTATGTTACTTGCCGAGATTCGATCGCCGGTATCATCATACCTAGTTCAATCTCATTACCGGCAAGTGTCTTTACTCGTTCCATAATGCATCATCCCGCAACTAACTCATTAGTCACATTTCTTGCAAGGCTTATAGTGATGTGCATTACCGAGAGGGCCCAGAGATACCTCTCCGATACACGGAGTGACACATCCTAATCTTGATCTATGCCAACTTAACAAAAACCTTCAGAGACACCTGTAGAGCATCTTCATAATCACCCAGTTACGTTGTGACGTTTGGTAGCACACAAGGTGTTCCTCCGATATTCGGGAGTTGCATAATCTCATAGTCAGAGGAATATGTATAAATCATGAAGAAAGCAATAGCAATAAAACTAAACGATCATAATGCTAAGCTAACGGATGGGTCTTGTCCATCACATCGTTCTTTAATGATGTGATCCCATTCATCAAATGTAAACACATGTCTATGGTCAGGAAACATAACCATCTTTAACTAACGAACTAGTCAAGTAGAGGCATACTAGGGACACTCTGTTTTGTCCATGTATCCACACATGTACTAAGTTTCCGGTTAATACAATTCTAGCATGAATAATAAACATTTATCATGATATAAGGAAATATAAATAACAACTTTATTGTTGCCTCTAGGGTATATTTCCTTCAAAATCCACCTTCTTTATAAGTAAACTTGCAATGCCACCACATGCTATTAATCCTGATATGTCGCAAGTTGTTGATGATGATACTTCTGCTATGAATGATACTTATGATGATGCTAGTACATTGGTTGATGATACTGATGTGCCACTAGGTGAGTTTCTTGATGAACAAATTGCTAGAGTAAGACAACATGATGTTGTTGAAACTGATGATGAGCTTGAAACTGGAAATCTTGAAACAACTATTAGAACTAGCCCACCTAGATATGAATTGCCTAAGGTACCGGAAGGTTATGTTATGAATGAGGAGACAACTAGAGATATTCTTTCTTGTAAGGATAGAGATGATCTAGAGAAATTATTATGCAAGTATAAAGAAAAATCTCTGAATGCTAGAATGCAATATGATCCTAAGTTTGCTACTTCACCTATCTTTTTTGATAATAAGGATTATGAATTCTCTGTCGACCCAGAGTTAATTACTTTGGTTGAATCTGATCCATTCCATGGTTATGAAACTGAAACTGTTGTGGCACATCTTACTAAGTTGAATGACATAGCCCCCCTTTTTACTCATGATGAGAAGACTCGCTATTACTATATTCTCAAATTATTTCCGTTCTCATTAAAGGGTGATGCTAAATGTTGGTACAATACTCTTGCGCCTGGTTGTGTGCGTAGTCCCCAGGATATGATTTATTACTTCTCTGAAAAATATTTCCCTGCTCATAAGAAACAAGCTGCCTTACAGGAAATATTTAACTTTTTGCAAACTAATGAAGAGAGTCTCCCACAAGCTTGGGGGAGGCTTTGCCAGTTACTTAATGCTTTGCCTGGTCATCCTCTTAAGAAAAATTAAATACTTGATATCTTCTATAATGGACTAACCGATGCTTCTAGGGACTTCCTAGATAGTTGTGCTGGTTGTGTT
This sequence comes from Triticum dicoccoides, assembly GCF_002162155.2. Classification (NCBI taxonomy): domain Eukaryota; kingdom Viridiplantae; phylum Streptophyta; class Magnoliopsida; order Poales; family Poaceae; genus Triticum; species Triticum dicoccoides. The sequence goes on along the minus strand of NC_041385.1, from coordinate 466,873,619 downwards.
TTCAGGGAATGAACTATTGGGCAAGCTGAAGAATTATTGAATAACATACTGAAAAATTATGATGATTGGACTCTTCATGAACCACAGCCTAAACCCACTCCGAAGAAGAGGGTATATTATATCTCAGTCCCGAAGATATGCAAGAGGCAAATAAATCTATGAAGGAAAAAGGTATTAAAGCTGAGGATGTCAAAAAATTACCTCCTATTGAAGAAATACATGGGCTTGATAAACCACCACCATCTAAGGTGGTAGAGGTAAATTCTGTAATGAAATTAAATGATAATGATAATCCTCACAATATGCACCCTAGCTAATGCCTTTATGAGTTTGAAAATTACATTAGAAACAAAGATCACTTCAATGCAAATGTTATGAAACAATTGAAATACAATTCGGATATGATTGCTCGCTTGAGTGACTTGTTATTTAAAATTTCAAATGATGTTGGAGGTGTGGGGAAGCATGCTTCTATGATTCAAACTCAACTAGAACAAGTTGCTCGATCTCAAAGAGAGTTGCTTGATGAAATGAATAATAATATACATGACTTTGCTGTTAGAGTATCAACTAGAGGAGGTAAAATGACTCAGGAACCACTTTATCCTGAGGGACACCCAAAAAGAATTGAACAGGACTCTCAAAGAGTTAACACTGATGCACGTAGTCGTTCTAAAAAGAAAAAGAAAAAGAAAAATGATAGGACTTTTCATTCCTCGAGTGAACCTGAAGTAGAAAAACCTCTTGATAATGATAATTAAGTTTCTATCCCTGATGCTAAAACTCAACCTGGTAGTGAACACTCACCTTATGATAGTGAAAAAGATAATGATGAGGTTCGTGAAGGCACTCAAATAAATAAAGAACCAGACAATGATGTCGAGATAGAACCTGCAGTTGATCTTGATAATCCACAACCCAAGAATACAAGATATAATAAAAGAGACTTCATTGCTAGAAACGGTAAGGAATGAGAACTATGGGTTCAAAAACTTATGCCCTTTCCACCTAAGTCAACTAAAAAAAGATGATGAAGAATTTGAACGCTTTGCTGAAATGCTGAGGCCAGTGTTTTTGTGTACTCGCTTGACGGATATACTTAAAATGCCTCCTTATGCAAAGTACATGAAAGACATCATCACCAATAAGAGAAAATACTGGAAGCTGAAATCTCCACTATGATTGCTAATTATACTTTTAAAGATGGAGTACCTAAAAAACTTGGAGATCCGGGAATACTAACTATACCTTGCTCTATCAAACGAAATTATGTGAAAACTGCTTTATGTGATTTGGGAGCTGGTGTTAGTGTTATGCCTTTCTCTTTATATAAAAGACTTGATTTTAATAAACTCACACCTACTGAAATATCTTTGCAAATAACTGACAAATCAACTGCCATATCTATCGGTATCTGTGAGGATGTGCCCGTTGTTATTGCTAATGTTACTATTTTGACTGGCTTTGTTATACTTGAGATGCCCGAGGACGACAACATGTCGATTATCCTTGGTAGACCCTTCTTGAATACTGCAGGAGCTGTTATTGATTGCAATAAAAGCAAGTCACTTTTCATATCAATGGTAATGAGCATATAGTGCACTTTCCGAAGAAACAATTCCAAGTGAATGGTATTAATGTTATTGAAAAATCTCCGACAATCACTATTGGAATTTTCAACTACCTCTACCTGCTGTTAAAAAGAAATATGAAATGCTTATTGTTGGGGACATGCTTATCTCCGTTGAGGTAACTTAGTGATTTACGAAAGTTCTTCGGTTTCATGCTAATCAAAAGTGGTTGTTAATAAGACTTGATCAACCTTATTAATGGATCATTTTTTAGAGGTATGAAGTTGATGAATTTAGTAAGCACTACCTTGTGTCCCTATCTTTTGTTTTCTATTTCTAGTAGTTAAATAAAATAAAATGCCATGTTTTGTCTGTTTTCTGAATTTCCCATACAAAAAAATGACCCAAAAATAAAAGTTCTCAGAATGCTCTCAAATTTAATACGATTTTTTCTGAATATTTTAGAATTTCTGATGCAAATAGAATCAAAGGGAGGTGCACCAGGTGGGCACAACCCATCTGGGCGCGCCAGGACCCCCAGGCGCGCCCTGGTGGGTTGTGGTCCCACGTGGGGCCCCCTCACTTATCTCTTCACACCACATCATCACCTACCTCCAGAAAAAATTAACCACTGCTCTCTCTCTCTCTCTCTCTCTCTCTCTCTCTCTCTCTCTCTCTCTCTCGTGTTCTTGCTCTCAAACCCGCGGATTTCAATCTCTTTGCTCGAAGCTCCGTTTCCGAAACTGTTTCAGGGGATTGTTGCTTGGTATGTGACTCCTCCGTTTGTCCAATTAGTTTTTGTTTTTGTGGTTTATATTTTGAATAATTAGCTACTCTTGGTGCTGCTGTAGATGAGCTTGCATGTTGAATTCTTAGAGTTCTAAGTAGTTTGAATGCTTGCTATGGCCTCTATGCATCCTTATGAGTAGTTGCTATCAATGTTGTAAAGTTTTGTTGAGAAAATTTCTTGGACTAAAAATTTCAGAATTTTGTTCATAAGAAAAAGATGAATATCTTTAGGAAGTTTGCTTCCAAGACGAACTCCAAGGGAGTGATTGGGGAGTCATCTGACAATGATCTCCATACCCCGGAGATTGGCGGAAGTACGGCCGTGCGAATGGCCGCATACCCCGTTCATGGAAGGGGCTGGAATCCTTCAAGAGTTTACACAATATGCTCCTAATGCCGGCCTCACCGACTTCATCGAAGCTGAATGTGAATAGTATCATCTCCTCACAAACTCCTTTGTGCAAAGTTTTACTTCCCTTCCTAGGAATATTCCTCCTGAGGTGTAGTTTAATGTATATGCTGAGCCCCATCAGATATCGCATACTGAGTTCTGTGAAATATGCTTGCTTCCTTCTGATGGTGGTTTGGTAGAGCCTAGGCCTATAGAGTTTGAGGCCTTTTATCGTACCTTGACAGTGGGAGATGAGAGAGGGGTGTCGAGTGTCGCTGCTGCTGGCTTGCATTTTCCTGTTGTTCATTATTTCACTATTTTTATTGCAAAATGCTTGCTTGCTAGAGAGAAGGTGGGTGCACTCAGTGCCCCAGACCTTGTTGTTTTACGTCATGCACTTGAGGGTGACAACACTTATAGCTTGGGAGCTATTGTGGCACGCTGCCTTCACCTTAATAAATCCAAGGGTAAAATACATGGTGGTATTTACGCTACTCGTTTGGCGGCTCGCTTGAATGCTGAGATACGCCTTCATGATTTTCCTCTACCCAAGGTTTACCTAGATCGCGCAGCCATGGAACACCACCAGTTTATTGCACGAGATTACCCTAACATTCATATTCCGTATAACCTGGTTTTCAGCATGAACACTCGTGATATTATTCCATTGTCTTCTCCTACTTTGTTTGATCCTGTTGCCAGGGGTGGATACAGGATTATGCATGCGGATATCATCGCCTACCGGAACAACTAGGTTGCAGCAGAGGAGGAGCCTCTGCAGTGGGATCAATGGATGCTCGCTCCTCAGCACCCCGACTATTACCCAGGCTACTGATTTATTACCATGTTAGGCCAAAATCCTAAGCTTGGGGGAGTATGTATTCCCACCGACATTACATTCTTGTTCACACATTTCATTCCAGTTGTCGGTGTCCACACTTTTTCATTGTAGCATCCATGTTAAATTTATTTCTCACTTTCTTCTTGTGTGTTTGAAAAACTCTAAGAAAATATAAAAATATTTGCTACTTCTTTTTGATTTTTCTTTCTAGAGTAGTTAGCTGTAGTACTAAAAAGAAAACCCATAGAGATTTCCTTGTTCTTCTTTTGCTTGTTGGGAGCTTTCCCGTGTAAATACTTTTTCTCGTTTTTGCTTTTCCCGTTTATTTGCTTGTTCAAGAAAACCAAAAACTCCAAAAATATTTCAGTGTGTTTCTCTGAATTTCTTTTTCTTTTATTCGAGTCGTACCGAGGAGAAGACCACGATGTAAATGTTGAGTGGCTCTCATATGCGCAATTGTTTATCTGACAAAGAGCCCATATTACCTTGTCTTCTCCTGTTGAATAAAGTGTTTGCAGATTCCAGCTAAGTCCACGGCACTCTTGTGTTGGAAATATGCCCTAGAGGCAATAATAAAAGTATTATTATATTTCAATGTTCATGATAAATGTCTTTTGTTCATGCTATAACTGTATTATCCGGAAATCGTAATACACGTGTGAATACTTAGACCACAATATGTCCCTGGTGAGCCTCTAGTTGACCAGCTCGTTGTGATCAACAGATAGTCATGGTTTCCTGACTATGGACATTTGATGTCGTTGATAACGGGATCACATCATTAGGAGAATGATGTGATGGACAAGACCCAATCCTAAGCATAGCACAAAGGTCGTTTAGTTCGTTTGCTAGAGCTTTGCCAATGTCAAGTATCTCTTCCTTAGACCATGAGATCGTGTAACTCCCGGATACCGTAGGAGTGCCTTGGGTGTATCAAACGTCACAACGTAACTGGGTGACTATAAAGGTGCATTACAGGTATCTCCGAAAGCAGCTGTTGGGTTGACACGGATCGAGACTGGGATTTGTCACTCCGTATGATGGAGAGGTATCTCTGGGCCCACTCGGTAATGCATCATCATAATGAGCTCAATGTGACCAAGGTGTTGGACACGGGATCATGCATTACGGTACGAGTAAAGTGACTTGCCGGTAACGAGACTGAACAAGGTATTGGGATACCGACGATCGAGTCTCGGGCAAGTAACGTACCGATTGACAAAGGGAATTGCATACAGGGTTTGATCGAATCCTCGACATCGTGGTTCATCCGATGAAAACATCGAGGAGCATGTGGGAGCCATCATGGGTATCCATATCCCGCTGATGGTTATTGACTGAGAGCGTCTCGGTCATGTCTGCATGTCTCCCGAACCCGTAGGGTCTACACACTTAAGGTTTGGTGACGCTAGGGTTATTAGGAAGACTGGTATGTGACTACCGAATGTTGTTTGGAGTCCCGGATGGGATCCTGGACGTCACGAGGAGATCCGGAAGGGTCCGGAGGTGAAGATTTATATATGGGAAGTTGTCAAACGGACACCGGGAAGTTTCGGGGTCATACCGGTATTGTACCGGGGCCACCGGAAGGGTTCCGGGGGTCCACCGGGAGGGGCCACCCCTCCCGGGGGGCCACATGGGCTGCGTGGGGCAGGGAGCCGGCCCCTGGTGGGCTGGCCGCACCCCCTCCCTTGGGCCCATGCGCCTAGGGTTGAGGGGGAACCCTAGAGGGGGCGCCCCCTTGGCTTGGGGGGCAAGCCACCCTCTCCCCTCTCCCCTAGGCCGCCGCACCCCCCCTAGATGGGTTCTAGGGGGCCGGCCCCCTTCTCCCTTTCCCCTATAAATAGAGGGGTGAGGGGAGGGCAGCCGGACCACCCTCCAAGGCGCAGCCCTCCCCTCCCCAACACCTCTCCTCCTCCGTTGTGTGCTTGGCGAAGCCCTGTCGGAGTACTGCCTCTCCACCATCACCACGCCGTCGTGCTGCCGGTGGAGCTGTCTTCCTCAACCTCTCCTTCCCCCTTGCTGGATCAAGAAGGAGGAGACGTCTCCCGTCCCGTACGTGTGTTGAACGCGGAGGTGCTGTCCGTTCAGCACTTGGTCATCGATGATTCGAATCACGTCGAGTACGACTATGTCATCACCTTGCAAGCTTCCGCACGCGATCTACAAGTGGTATGTAGATGCAAACTCTCTCCCTTGACTCGTTGCTTAGATGAACTCATAGATGGATCTTGGTGAAACCGTAGGAAAAATTTTAATTTTCTGCAACGTTCCCCAACAGTGGCATCATGAGCTAGGTCTATGCGTAGTTCTCTTTGCACGAGTAGAACACAATTTTGTTGTGGGCGTGGATTTTTTCATCTTACTTGCCTCTACTAGTCTTTTCTTGCTCAACGGTATTGTGGGATGAAGCGGCCCGGACCAACCTTACACATACGCTTACGTGAGACCGGTTCCACCGACTGACATGCACTAGTTGCATAAGGTGGCTGGCGGGTGTCTGTCTCTCCCACCTTAGTTGGAGCGGAATCGATGAACAGGGCCCTTATGAAGGGTAAATAGAAGTTGACATAATCACGTTGTGGTGGTTCGTAGGTAAGAAAATGTTCTTGCTAGAACCCAATTGCAGCCACGTAAAAGATGCAACAACAATTAGAGGACGTCTAACTTGTTTTTGCAGCAATTGATCATGTGATGTGATATGGCCAGAAGTTGTGATGAATGATGAATTGTGATGTATGAGATCATGTTCTTTGTAATAGGATTCACGACTTGCATGTCGATGAGTATGACAACCGGCAGGAGCCATAGGAGTTGTCTTTATTTTTTGTATGACCTGCGTGTCATTGAATAACGCCATGTAAACTACTTTACTTTATTGCTAAACGTTAGTCATAGAAGTAGAAGTAGTCGTTGGCGTGACAACTTCATGAAGACACGATGATGGAGATCATGATGATGGAGATCATGGTGTCAAGCCGGTGACAAGATGATCATGGAGCCCCGAAGATGAAGATCAATGGAGCTATATGATATTGGCCATATCATGTCACAACTATATAATTGCATGTGATGTTTATTATGTATTATGCATCTTGTTTACTTAGGACGACGGTAGTAAATAAGATGATCCCTTATAAAATTTCAAGAAGTGTTCTCCCCTAACTGTGCACCGTTGCTACAGTTCGTCGCTTCTAAGCACCACGTGATGATCGGGTGTGATGGATTCTTACGTTCACATACAACGGGTGTAAGACAGTTTTACACAGCGAAAACACTTAGGGTTAACTTGACGAGCCTAGCATGTGCAGACATGGCCTCGGAACACGGAGACCGAAAGGTCGAACACGAATCGTATGGAAGATACGATCAACATGAGAATGTTCACCGACGATGACTAGTCCGTCTCACGTGATGATCGGACACGGGCTAGTCGACTCGGATCGTGTAACACTTAGGTGACTAGAGGGATGTCTAATCTAAGTGGGAGTTCATAATTTGATTAGAACTTTATTATCATGAACTTAGTCTAAAACCTTTGCAAATATGTCTTGTAGATCAATGGCCAACGCTAATGTCAACATGAACTTCAACGCGTTCCTAGAGAAAACCAAGCTGAAAGATGATGGCAGCAACTATACGGACTGGGTCCGGAACCTGAGGATCATCCTCATAGCTGCCAAGAAACAATATGTCCTAGAAGGACCGCTAGGTGACGCTCCCGTCCCAGAGAACCAAGACATTATGAATGCTTGGCAGTCTCGTGCTGATGATTACTCCCTCGTTCAGTGCGGCATGCTTTACAGCTTAGAACCGGGGATCCAAAAGCGTTTTGAGCACCACGGAGCATATGAGATGTTCGAAGAGCTGAAACTAGTTTTTCAAGCTCATGCCCGGGTCGAGAGATATGATGTCTCCGACAAGTTCTACAGTTGCAAGATGGAGGAAAACAGTTCTGTCAGTGAGCACATCCAGAAGATGTCTGGGTTGCACAACCGTATGACCCAGCGGAACATTAACCTCCCAGATGAGGCGGTCATTGACAGAATCCTCCAGTCGCTCCCACCAAGCTACAAGAGCTTTGTGATGAACTACAACATGCAGGGGATGGAAAAGACCATTCCTGAAGTGTTCTCGATGCTGAAGTCAGCAGAGGCTGAAATCAAGAAAGAACATCAAGTGTTGATGGTCAATAAGACCACTAAGTTTAAGAAGGGCAAGGGTAAGAAGAACTTCAAGAAGGACGGCAAAGATGTTGCCGCGCCTGGTAAGCCAGTTACCGGGAAGAAGTCAAAGAATGGACCCAAGCCTGAGACTGAGTGCTTTTATTGCAAGGGGAAGGGTCACTGGAAGCGGAACTGCCCCAAATACTTAGCGGATAAGAAGGCCGGCAACACCAAAGGTATATTTGATATACATGTGATTGATGTGTACCTTACCAGTACTCGTAGTAACTCCTGGGTATTTGATACCGGTGCCGTTGCTCATATTTGTAACTCACAGCAGGAGCTGCGGAATAAACGGAGACTGGCGAAGGACGAGGTGACAATGCGCGTCGGGAATGGTTCCAGAGTCGATGTGATCGCCGTCGGCACTCTGCCTCTACATTTACCTACGGGATTAGTTTTGAACCTTAATAATTGTTATTTAGTGCCAAGTTTGAGCATGAACATTGTATCTGGATCTCGTTTAATACGAGATGGCTACTCATTTAAGTCTGAGAATAATGGTTGTTCGATTTATATGAGAGATATGTTTTATGGTCATGCTCCGATGGTCAATGGTTTATTCTTAATGAATCTCGAGCGTAATATTACACATGTTCATAGTGTAGATGCCAAAAGATTTAAAGTTGATAACGATAGTCCCACATACTTGTGGCACTGCCGCCTTGGTCACATTGGTGTCAAGCGCATGAAGAAGCTCCATGCCGATGGACTTTTAGAGTCTCTTGATTATGAATCATTTGACACGTGCGAACCATGCCTTTTGGGCAAAATGACCAAGACTCCGTTCTCTGGAACAATGGAGCGAGCAACCAACTTGTTGGAAATCATACATACCGATGTGTGCGGTCCAATGAGCGTTGAGGCTCGCGGAGGATATCGTTATGTTCTCACTCTCACATATGACTTGAGTAGATATGGGTATGTCTACTTAATGAAACACAAGTCTGAGACCTTTGAAAAGTTCAAGGAATTTCAGAATGAGGTAGAGAATCAACGTGACCGAAAGATAAAATTCTTACGATCAGATCGTGGAGGAGAATACTTAAGTCACGAGTTTGGTACACACTTAAGGAAATGTGGAATCGTTTCACAACTCACGCCTCCTGGAACACCTCAGCGAAACGGTGTGTCCGAACGTCGTAATCGCACCCTATTGGATATGGTGCGGTCTATGATGTCTCTTACCGATTTACCGCTATCATTTTGGGGATACGCTCTAGAGACAGCTACATTCACTTTAAATAGGGCACCGTCTAAATCCGTTGAGACGACACCGTATGAATTATGGTTTGGAAAGAAACCTAAGCTGTCGTTTCTAAAAGTTTGGGGATGCGATGCTTATGTCGAGAAACTTCAACCTGAAAAGCTCGAACCCAAGTCGGAAAAATGCGTATTCATAGGATACCCTAAGGAAACTGTCGGGTATACCTTCTACTTAAGATCCGAAGGCAAGATCTTTGTTGCCAAGAACGGATGCTTTCTGGAAAAAGAGTTTCTCTCGAAAGAAGTAAGTGGGAGGAAAGTAGAACTCGATGAAGTACTACCTCTTGAGCGGGAAAGTGGCGCAGCGCAGGAAACCGTTCCTGTGATGCCCACACCAACTGAAGAGGAAAACAATGATGATGATCAAGGTACTTCGGATCAAGTTACTGCTGAACTTCGTAGGTCCACAAGGACACGTTCCGCACCAGAGTGGTACGGCAACCCTGTCCTAGAAATCATGTTGTTAGACAACAATGAACCTTCGAACTATGAAGAAGCGATGGCGGGCCTGGATTCCAACAAATGGCTTGAAGCCATGAAATTCGAGATAAAATCCATGTATGAAAACAAAGTATGGACTTTGACAGACTTGCCCGATGATCAGCGAGCGATAGAAAACAAATGGATCTTTAAGAAGAAGACGGACGCGGATGGTAATGTTACAATCTATAAGGCTCGACTTGTCGCTAAGGGTTATCGACAAGTTCAAGGGATTGACTACGACGAGACTTTTTCTCCCGTAGCGAAGCTGAAGTCCGTCCGAATCATGTTAGCAATTGCCGCATACTATGATTATGAGATATGGCAAATGGACGTCAAAACAGCATTCCTTAACGGGCATCTTAAGGAAGAACTGTATATGATGCAGCCGGAAGGTTTTGTCGATCCTCGGAACGCTAACAAAGTATGCAAGCTCCAGCGATCCATTTATGGACTGGTGCAAGCATCTCGGAGTTGGAACATTCGCTTTGATGAGATGATCAAAGCGTTTGGGTTTATGCAGACTTATGGAGAAGCCTGCGTTTACAAGAAAGTGAGTGGGAGCTCTATAGCATTTCTCATATTATATGTAGATGACATACTCTTGATGGGAAATAATATAGAATTTCTGGACAGCATTAAGGCCTACTTGAATAAGTGTTTTTCAATGAAGGACCTTGGAGAAGCTGCTTATATATTAGGCATTAAGATCTATAGAGATAGATCGAGACGCCTCATAGGTCTTTCACAAAGCACATACCTTGATAAGATTTTGAAGAGGTTCAAAATGGATCAGTCCAAGAAGGGGTTCTTGCCTATGTTACAAGGTGTGAGACTGAGCTCGGCTCAGTCACCGACCACGGCAAAAGATAAAGAAGAGATGAGTGTCATCCCCTATGCTTCAGCCATAGGATCTATTATGTATGCCATGCTGTGTACCAGACCCGATGTAAACCTTGCCGTAAGTTTGGTAGCAAGATACCAAAGTAATCCCGGCAAGGAACACTGGACAGCGGTCAAGAATATCCTGAAGTACCTGAAAAGGACGAAGGACATGTTTCTCGTTTATGGAAGAGACGAAGAGCTCGTCGTAAAGGGTTACGTCGACGCTAGCTTCGACTCAGATCTGGATGACTCTAAGTCACAAACCGGATACGTGTATATGTTGAATGGTGGAGCAGTAAGCTGGTGCAGCTGCAAGCAGAGCATCGTGGCGGGATCTACGTGTGAAGCGGAGTTCATGGCAGCCTCGGAGGCAGCGCATGAAGCGATTTGGGTGAAGGAGTTCATCACCGACCTAGGAGTCATACCCAATGCGTCGGGGCCGATCAAACTCTTCTGTGACAACACTGGAGCTATTGCCCTTGCCAAGGAGCCCAGGTTTCACAAGAAGACCAGGCACATCAAGCGTCGTTTCAACTCCATCCATGAAAATGTTCAAGATGGAGACATAGAGATTTGCAAAGTGCACACGGATCTGAATGTCGCAGATCCGCTGACTAAACCTCTCTCGCGTGCAAAACATGATCAACACCAGAACTCTATGGGTGTTCGATTCATCAAAATGTAACTAGATTGGTGACTCTAGTGCAAGTGGGAGACTGTTGGAAATATGCCCTAGAGGCAATAATAAAAGTATTATTATATTTCAATGTTCATGATAAATGTCTTTTATTCATGCTATAACTGTATTATCCGGAAATCGTAATACACGTGTGAATACTTAGACCACAATATGTCCCTGGTGAGCCTCTAGTTGACCAGCTCGTTGTGATCAACAGATAGTCATGGTTTCCTGGCTATGGACATTGGATGTCGTTGATAAAGGGATCACATCATTAGGAGAATGATGTGATGGACAAGACCCAATCCTAAGCATAGCACAAAGGTCGTTTAGTTCGTTTGCTAGAGCTTTGCCAATGTCAAGTATCTCTTCCTTAGACCATGAGATCGTGTAACTCCCGGATACCGTAGGAGTGCCTTGGGTGTATCAAACGTCACAACGTAACTGGGTGACTATAAAGGTGCATTACAGGTATCTCCGAAAGTAGTTGTTGGGTTGACATGGATCGAGACTGGGATTTGTCACTCCGTATGACGGAGAGGTATCTCTGGGCCCACTCGGTAATGCATCATCATAATGAGCTCAATGTGACCAAGGTGTTGGACACGGGATCATGCATTATGGTACGAGTAAAGTGACTTGCCGGTAACGAGACTGAACAAGGTATTGGGATACCGACGATCGAGTCTCGGGCAAGTAACGTACCGATTGACAAAGGGAATTGCATACAGGGTTTGATCGAATCCTCGACATCGTGGTTCATCCGATGACAACATCGAGGAGCATGTGGGAGCCATCATGGGTATCCAGATCCCGCTGATGGTTATTGACTGAGAGCGTCTCGGTCATGTCTGCATGTCTCCCGAACCCGTAGGGTCTACACACTTAAGGTTCGGTGACGCTAGGGTTATTAGGAAGACTGGTATGTGACTACCGAATGTTGTTCGGAGTCCCGGATGGGATCCTGGACGTCACGAGGAGATCCGGAAGGGTCCGGAGGTGAAGATTTATATATGGGAAGTTGTCAAACGGACACCGGGAAGTTTCGGGGTCATACCGGTATTGTACCGGGGCCACCGGAAGGGTTCCGGGGGTCCACCGGGAGGGGCCACCCCTCCCGGGGGGCCACATGGGCTGCGTGGGGCAGGGAGCCGGCCCCTGGTGGGCTGACCGCACCCCCCTCCCTTGGGCCCATGCGCCTAGGGTTGAGGGGGAACCCTAGAGGGGGCGCCCCCTTGGCTTGGGGGGCAAGCCACCCTCTCCCCTCTCCCCTAGGCCGCCGCACCCCCCCTAGATGGGTTCTAGGGGGCCGGCCCCCTTCTCCCTTCCCCCTATAAATAGTGGGGTGAGGGGAGGGCAGCCGGACCACCCTCCAAGGCGCAGCCCTCCCCTCCCCAACACCTCTCCTCCTCCGTTGTGTGCTTGGCGAAGCCCTGTCGGAGTACTGCCTCTCCACCATCACCACGCCGTCGTGCTGCCGGCGGAGCTGTCTTCCTCAACCTCTCCTTCCCCCTTGCTGGATCAAGAAGGAGGAGACGTCTCCCGTCCCGTACGTGTGTTGAACGCGGAGGTGCTGTCCGTTCAGCACTTGGTCATCGGTGATTCGAATCACGTCGAGTACGACTACATCATCACCTTGCAAGCTTCCGCACGCGATCTACAAGTGGTATGTAGATGCAAACTCTCTCCCTTGACTCGTTGCTTAGATGAACTCATAGATGGATCTTGGTGAAACCGTAGGAAAATTTTTAATTTTCTGCAACGTTCCCCAACATCTTGCACTATTACTATTTTCACATCATTAGGTCGTGCAAGTGAAAGGCAATAATGAGGATATTTGATGAACTGGTTGTGGCAGAGAGAAATGGGTATGAACTCAACTTGTTCTATTTTTGTAAATATGTTTAACCTAGTATCCATGATTCAGTCCATTATGATTAAACATGTTTGCAATGACAATTAGAGATTATAGTTTCTCATGCCATGCATAAGTAGCTAGGAGTGGATAATGATTTATCTTGGACATTAACATTACATTAAAATGATTGTGATGTAGCATGATGATATGGTATCCTCCTCTGAATGTTCGAGTGGCTTGACTTGGCACATGTTCATGCATGTAGTGGAATCAAAACCAACATAGCCTCTATGATATTTATGTTCATGGTGTTCATATCCTACTCATGCTAGTGTCCAATGTTACTTATGCATAATGCATGTTCATGACCGTTGTTGCTCTCTAGCTGGCCGCTTCTCAATCTATTTGCTAGCCTTCACCTATACTAAGTGGGAATTCTACTTGTACACCAAAAACCTTGAACCCAAGTTATTCCAGATGAGTCCATCATATCTACCTATATGCGGTATTACCCTGCCGTCCTAAGCAAATTTGCATGTGCCATCTCCAAAAAAACTTCAAATAAATATCCTTTTTGTGTGTCTGGATCGTTCATGGAATGACAGGAGGTAGTCGGTATCTTCCGTGCTAAGCGGGTTATTCTCAGGTTGAGTGTTTATTCACTCACCATCGCACGAGAAAAGGACGGTAATAGGGACTCCCTGTCCCGAACTCAAAATTTCAAATAATTAAACAAAACTCCCCCGGGATTGTTGATGGTATGGACAGCATCCGTTGTTTTGGACAAGCCGTGGAGTGTGATTGTTGGTGGAGGGGGAGTAAACATTTACTTTTATCGCTTGGGAACCGCCACTAGCGTGCTTAGCATGGAAGATATTGATAACTGATGGTCCTGAAGTAAACAAGAAGGGTGCATTTCTCAAAATATCATTTACCTCTATTTTAAAAACTTGAACTCTGGCACCGCTGCAAATCATTGTTTCCCTCTATGAAGGGACTATCCATTTACTTTTATGTTGTGTCATCACCTTCTAAAATAAGCGCCAGAACCTGAGAGCATTGTTGTCATGTTGATGCATTGTGTGTAGCTAATGTTGGGTGCATCATGACTGGACCTTTCTACCATGAATTACAATGTTTAGTCGCTGCTTCAACTTTGGAGGTGCTCTGCATTTATGTTTTGCAATCTCAAAAAGGGCTAGAGAGATACCACTATTGTCATTATATCATGGTTGTTTTGATAACGTGTTGTTGTTTGATATATCTTATTATTGCTCACTAGCTGATTATGTCATTGATATGAGTTAATATAATTTTTAAGATTTATTGTCGGCATGGTTAGTTATAATGTTGGCTGAAAACCTGGGTGTTGTTTAAGCTTATTTATGCAAACAAGAGCAAAAGAGTTCATACAAGTTTTTCTTTTTCACTTTCAGTTTATCAACCGAATTGCTTGAGGACAAGCAAAGGTTTAAGCTTGGGGGAGTTGATACGTCTCCAACATCTACTTTTCCAAACACTTTTCCTCTTGTTTTGGACTCTAATTTGCATGATTTGAATGAAACTAACCCCGGATTGACGTTGTTTTCAGCAGAACTACCATGGTGTTTTTTTTGTGCAGAAATAAAAGTTCTCGAATGAAACGAAACTTTGCGAGGATTTTTTATACAATAAAAGAGAATTTCTGGAGCCAAGAGTCACATGAGGGGGGCACCTGGGTGGGCACAACCCACCTGGGCGCTT
>NC_041385.1:466799120-466858688 GCF_002162155.2 Triticum dicoccoides | reverse complement strand
CAGGTGGGTTGTCCCCACCTGGTGGCCCCGCGGACCCTGAAACCGATGCTATAAAATCACATATTTCCAGAAAAAAATCAGGGTGAAAGAATTATTTCAATCCACGAGACGGAGCCACCGCCACCTCCTGTTATTCATCGGGAGGCCAGATCTGGAGTCCGTTGGGGGCTCCGGAGAGGGGGATCTTCGTTCTTCGTCATCACCAACCCTTCTCCATCGCCAATTCCACGATGCTCCCCACCGGGAGTGAGTAATTCCTTCGTAGGCTCGCTGGTCAGTGAGGAGTTGGATGAGATTCATCATGTAATCTAGTTAGTTTTGTTAGGGCCTGATCCCTAGTATCCACTATGTTCTGAGATTGATGTTGCTATGACTTTGCCATGCTTAATGCTTGTCACTTTGGGCCCGGGTGCCATGATTTCAGATCTGAACTGTTTATGTTATCACCATTATATCCATGTTCTAGATCCTATCTTGCAAGTTATAGTCGCCTACTACGTGTTATGATCCAGCAACTCCATAGTGACAATAGCCGGGACCACTCCCGGTGATGACTGTAGTTTGAGGAGTTCATGTATTCACCGTGTGTTAATGCTTTGTTCTGGTTCTCTATTAAAAGGAGGCCTTAATATCCCTTAGTTTCCTTATGGCCCCCGCTGCCACGGGAGGGTAGGACAAAAGATGTCATGCAAGTTCTTTTCATAAGCACGTATGACTATTTACGGAATACATGCCTGCATTATATTTATGAACTGGAGCTAGTGTCGTATCGCCCTAGGTTATGACTGTCACATGATGAATATCATCCAAAAAAATACCGATCCAATGCCACGAATTTATCTTATATTGTTTTTTCTAAGTTACTACTGCTATCGTCACTGTTGCACTTGCTACAAAACTATTTCTATCACTGTTACCGTTACCATTGCTGCTGCTACTATTATCAAAACTATCATATTACGTTGCTACTGATCACGTTGCTGCAGATAATTAATCTTCAGGTGTGGTTGAATTGACAACTCAGCTGCTAATACTTACAAATATTCTTTGGCTCCCGTTGTATCGAATCTATAATTTTGGGTTGAATACTCTACCCTCGAAAAATGTTGCGATCTCCTATACTTGTGGGTTATCACCCAGCTGTCACCATCATCCTGGGATCCATTGGCGAGAGACCCTGTTATCGCCGGCGGCGGCCTGCGAGCGCTCGTGGCACGCAAGGACGAGACGAACCGCTGACCCCTGACCGCGAGAATTACGCACTCCGAACTGCCATGGCTGACGGTGAGGAACCACAGCAGGCATAGCACCACCACTGATTCTCCCATCCGACGGCACTCCACTCTGATCACTGCCCGACGATACACCAAGGAAGAGCGGCTCATCCCTATCACTGTAATCCAACACAGAGTCCAGATGGATTAGCACCTTGTATTGCAACATTGGCGGGTGCATCCGAGGCGCCACCAGTCCCGGCTCTGGAATTGCCAGCCATCTGAGTGAAGGAATAGAATCCGGCTCCATCGTCCATGTCGTGAGCTTGAACATCGGTAGGTCTGGGCATGAGCTGGACTCCGACGCCACCCTATCCACCAAGCAAGAGGCGCCCATCAGATCTTCCGCAACCTCGCGCTCCCAAGCAAGCGGCGGAATGCCCTCCATCACGAGCGAGATCTTGAAATTGAGCTGTGAATGAACTGCTTGCGCTTGTCGATTCCACTGCCTGAAGAAGAGGCGAACTCCCTGAAACTCAATGTACGCGCAGCCCCCACCAGACTGCGATGCTCCTGACGCGCAAAAACCACCAAGAATTCTTCTGGCCTGTAGTAGTGCACCGACACCCACTTTGGCTCGACGCCGACCACCGCCCCCAGCGCTTGCAGTCCTTGGACTCATGGCCAGGCAGCTTGCAGCGAAAGCAGGCCACTTGGTTGGTGTAATCCTTCTTGTAATGGCCTTCCTCGAAGCACTTGTAGCATAATCCATCCATCTGTGAAACCTGACGGCGAGCCCGGGCCGCAGGCTGCCCGCAATGAGGGCTCACGCTCGCGCCGGAAGCTTGGTGACGCCTCCACAACTCCTTCCTGGAAGGCCGAGGTTGCTCCCATGGCACCACCACGGTCGGCACATCGGGCCTGAGCAGCAGATCCGTGGGGCCATGCGCCCCGAGGCCTCAGAGCTAGAAGAGATACCAATCCCCGAGACGATCGGCCGCTCCCCGGAAGGCCTGAAGGTGGAGTTGACGGATTGGAGGTTGTTGGCCATAGCCTGGAACTGGGCGACCTGCTACGGAGGGGGAGATGACAGGGTCAGAGCGACCGTCGACGAGGGAAGGTGGACGCCAGGGTCAGAGCGACCAGCGGCAGGGGAAGGTGGACGTCGGGGTCGGAGCGACCAGCGGCGGAGGAAGGGTGGACACCGCCGCCGGAGTGGCGAGCAGCGGGGAGCGCTTGGCAGGGGAAGGAGCGCTAGGCAGGTCTCAGAGATTTCCGGAACCTCGGGTTATTTCTGAATCTGATGGTTTTGGTTTGCCAAGTTTAAAACTGTATTGAAGCGGCATTCTCCAGTTTTGGAACCATATTAATCAGTTTCCGAGTTTGAGAACCATCGTGGACATTGCCACCAATTTTAAGGACCATACATTCATTTACTCCTCTGAATGTGCGTCTCAATGCTGGACGCCTCCTAGTTTCTGACCGGAAGAGTCATGGAGGAAAATGCCGTCAGGTTGTCTGACAGAATTATAGCGTCGGCAGCACACGCAAATCTTTTAAAATCTGGCCGACCGTCGCGTATCTGATAGACTCAAGCACGTAACGGAATAGCGGCCCACCTGGATCCTCCTCCTCGCACAAAAGACAAAACGTATACGTATCAGATTTCCTTGTGAGCGGAAAAACTGAAGAAATACATAGAACGTGACGGTAGTACGCCGGCGTGCTACCGATGGCATCCAAGGACCATGGAGGCGGCGCTCCTCGGAAAGACGGATCTGACGACGACTGCGGCTGCGGGTCCTGGACGATGGCACTGCTCCTGTACACATCCTTCTGGCTGGTCATGATGTACCTGCCGCCGATGGATTCCTTGCCCGGGATTCGGGAGCTCGACGGCTCGCCGCCATGCAACGACGACAAGTCGACCACGTGCTCCGTGGAGCTAGCCGGCGCCAGGGGGCTGGCTCCGGGCGCGACCTCGCCGGCCTTCGACCTCGTCGTGCACGTGGACAACGGCCACATCTACGAGCTGTGCCATGGCGGCGGCGACGTCGTCGTGTCCTACGCGGGCGTGCCCCTCGCGCGCGGGCGCACGCCCGGCTTCCGGCTGGCGGCCAAGAGCACGGGGCGGTGGGCGGTGAACGTGACGGGCGCGGGGCTAGGGATCCCAGCGGATTTATCTCGTCTCGTGACGGCGGAACGGAGATGGGGGGTGGCCCAGCTGGAGATCGACATGGCCCTGGCCTGGCAGTCCTTCACGTGCGACGTTTTCGTCGACAGACTACCCGGCGCATCAGCGTGCAGGCTAGTTTAACACACGTTTTAGAGTGTAGATTCGTTTATTTTGCTTCTTAATTTACATTTAGTTTATATTTAAATTTGTAGGGCCTCATTCCTAAATATAAGTTTTTTTAGAGATTTCGGAGGCCACCAAATGCATTGTATCTTAGTCTTGTATCTAAGCATTCATTTAATATGTTGTATGAGATTAATACTAACATCTTGACCTTGTGGTCTAGTCATGCCACATACAACTAATCATTTTATACAAGCTTTATCAACTATTTAGTTCATTGGTTGCAATATACAACAAGAGATTAACTTACGGAAACCAATCCATAGAATAAAAATATATATTGTTTTGATTTAGTATGTTAGTGTTCATAACAGTATAATTGAACACATGGGCTAGGAGAGAATGTTATCATTGACCAACATACATTGCAATCATGTTCGTAGCAGTTTTACATTTTTAGTTATAAATCCAATTTAACCATTGCATAATGACTGAATTTTTCACTAGTAGTATGCAAAGTAACACAAAATTGCATGACTCAATGCCGCATGTTTGGCTCAGTCAAATCCAGCAAACTGATTTAGGGACTTGGTTAACGTTGTGTTAAAATTTCAGTAAACTTAAGCAAGCTACTAGCACCGCTGTAGCAGTATAATTCGACATAGGTGATGCAGAGCCCACCGGTGGTCAATTTGACACATCCCATGTACGCTTCTCCCAGCGAGGCATGTGATGTATTGGGCGTAGGCGGTACACGACGACCACGGTTGTTGGAGGCGATGTGCGACTTGAGGCGAGAAGGCAACGTCGGTGGGATGGGTTGGGAAGGCGACAATTGTCGGGGGTTGGGTGCGACATATGCCAATGGATGGCTTATCATGGTGGGAGCGAGTAGAACGTCGCCGACTTCCTCAACCTGCCGGCCTACGAGCCCTCCTCCCCCCCCTCCCCCACCGGGGCTCGGCCCACCTGGGGGTACAAGCCGAAACCGGTGTCGGCGGATGCGGCAGCCGCCATTGGCCGACTCCAGGTGCTCCAGGAGTCGGAGGGCCTCGTGGCCTCCGACCTCCTCGTCGCCTTCGTCGAGCGTCGGGTCCTCCCACTCCAGAGCCGCCCTCATTCGATCTTCCGGATGGGCGGACACCGTGATCCGTGCCGGCTGTGCACAAAGGGAATGTCGCCTGCCGAAGTCTCGCGGATGGTGAACGAGATCTCCGACCTCAAGATGTCGGAGAAGGAATGGCGGTACGGGAAGCGGCCGTACTCTCGCCACAACCCGCCCCCTGCGGTAAGTTTCTCGTCTTTGTTTTTTGAGCCACTTTCCTCTGCTTCGTTTCTCTTCATGGCGCCGCCCTTCGAGACCTGACTCCTTCTTGGTTGCAGATTTATATGTCCGAGGCAACGGCCGTCCTCCTGGGGCCGGGTGATAACCTCCAGGCGGACAGGGCGGAGAGCGATGTGAACGACCCCGATTTGGGGGCGGCCGCCCTGGTCGACGACGCGACAGGCGGCGGAGGCAGAGCGGACGGTGGTAGCGTAGCAGGCGGCTCCGAGGGAGGCGGCGGCGTGGAGGCTTGGCCTGACGATGACGAGGACGACGACGAGCCGCGCCCCGCCCGGAGCTCTGCCACCACCGTCGCCGTCCCCTCTTCTGGGCCGCCCGCCCCAGGCGGTAAGCGCAAACGGAAACAGGGCTCGACCCTGTTCGGCAGCGCTCCCAAGAAGCCCAAGAATCCGGACGCGGTGACCAGGCGGAGAGAGACCGCGACCAAGGCGGCCCAGTACCAGAGGCAGCCGAAGGTGCCTATCATGGTGTCAGCCTAAGCATTATTCCCTTACTCCTTGTTCTTCATCAATCTGTCATGAAAGTTTCCTGACTTGTCTTCTTATTTCAGGGCCCCGCTGACCCTTGAGAAGTCGGGCGTCGGCTCGGTCCTCAGGTCGGCAGCGACCTCTTCGACCAGCCGGCGCATCGACCCGGCCACCGACCTCCGGGAGGCGACAGAGCGGAACGTGCGGGAGGCGCGCGAGGAGGCAGAGGCCGACCGCCTCACCCAGGAGCAGGTGGCCTTGTCTGCTGCGTCCGCCGAGAGGGCGCTGGCGCAGGCGGAAGCCCTGGCCGCACAGAAGGAACGGCTTGCGGAGGCCGCCCGCCGCCAAGAGCCTATACTTGTGACCCCTCTGGATACTGCGCCGCCTCTGCCTGATTTCGAGGCAACGGCCAGAGGAGCAGGCGGCGACTACCCGATCCGAGAGCAGGGGGCGGTGACGTAGCCATGCCGGACGACTTTGTGCCGCCGCCCCCGCCGCCGCCTCCGCCAGCCAGCGAGCCACGTGGCGAACAGCCAGTGGCGCCGCCGGTGCCACCGGTCAGGACTCCGGTGGCAACGGTCTTGGTTCCCGCGGTCCGCATTCCCACGCGCCGCTATCTGGAGAAGGCGGCCTCGGCGCCGCGGTCGCAGGAGATCGACGCCTCGAGCTCGTCGGCCCTTGACACCAAGGCGGCCAGTGCCGCGCCCGTGGGCTGGGTACACGGGGGCGGAACTGGCGCCCTGAATGAGGCGTCTCTTGATGTCCAGGCCAAGCTCCGAGCGGAGGCAGTGGCACTCAAGCGCTGCAACGAGGCCTACTTGGAGTCACGCACCGCCATCCGGGTAAGCCGTCTTTTGGTTTCTTCTTCGAGTGTTCTTCTTTTCCTCTTTCGTGGGGGCGCGCAAGCGCACCCACTGGGTGTAGTCTCCAAGTTCCGGTCGGCTGCTGAGCAGGCGGGTCGGAACTTTAACTTGTGATTGCCGATTGCTGACTTTATTTTGATGTTTCTCCTGCAGGATTATCACAACCTCCGTGTGACCGCCTATAACTCCAAGGTTCGGGAGCTGGAGGCGTAGACGGCCCATCTCGCCGAAAGCCGGCGTGAGTCTCTTTCTTCTCTCTTTGCGGGGGCGCGCTGACGCACCCGCGGGCTGTAGTCCCCGAGGTTCGGGCCGACTGCCGAGCAGTCGGGCCGAATCTCCTCATTTGCTCTTTTTCCCTTGTCGGCTATTTCTTTTCCGCGGGGGCGCGATGGCGCGCCCGCGGGCTGTAGTCCCCGAGGTTCGGGCCGACTACTGAGCAGTCGGGCCGAATCTTCTCGATTGTTTCTTTCCTTTGTCTTTTATGCTCGACTGATGCCTTCTTCTCTTCTTTCTTTCTTCAGAGGCTAATGCCGCCCTGCAGAAGCAGCTGGGCGAAGCCCAAACCGTCCTTCGTGGCAAGGAAGCGGAGTGCGACAAGATGGTGGAGGAGCGGGACCGCCTGATCGCCAACTTGCCGAACAGGCGGAAACCCTCAAGGCGACCTAGCAGAAGGCGGAGACGGCGGAGACCAGCCTCCTTGCCGAGTTTGAGCTCGAACGCTCTGCTTGGGCCGACAAGAAGGCCCAGGTGACGGCCTGCTTCAGCAGCATTGAGGACTTGGTCGATGGTAAGCTCTGCTCCCCTGATTTCTTCCTTTGAGCAGCCGGCCCCTGCTTATGGTCTTGTCCTTTTTTCTTCTTCTGCCCGTACAGACTTCTTCCCGGGCCATTCCATAGCCGCGATCCAGATGATCGAGGCCCAGCATGAGGAGCAAAGAGTGGGAGGCGCGCAAATTGCCACAGATGCCCCGCGGACTCTTGGCGAACAGGTCCTCAGCATTCAAGCCTGGCTTCGGCCTGCCCACCGCCTGTTGCGCCGCCTCCAGCACGCCGGAGCCCAAGCGGTCTCCGCCCTCTGGACGGGCCTGCCGGCTCCGCGTACCCCAAGTCGGACTGCCGACTGGCTGGGGGTGGCTGTCGGCCGCTCGGAGGCCTGGAAAGGCTCAGCAGCCCGGGCAGGAGCGCGCCGGGCCTTGGAATTCGTCAAGGCGTGGTACCCTGGGCTAGATCTAGCCCAGTTAACCACGTTCCGGCTGGAGGCGCAGGAGGAGCTGGCGGCGGTGGTAACCGAGCTTGTCAACAGGGCGGCGGCGATCGCCGACTTCACCGACACAAATGTCTTTGTGCCGGAGGTGGTCGAGGAAGGCGGCGAAGCTCCGCACGAGTGGCTCGGGCTGAACCCGGAGGACAGCAAGGATTCTGCCGAAGTCATCGACTCCAGCGACGAAGGGGAGGACGGGGAGGAGGAAGAGTAGGAGGAGGAGGAGGAGGAAGACGAGAGCGACGTCGACATGCCAGAGGTCGGGGCGGACGGTCAGCCTCAACCTGACCGAGCCTCGAGCAACGAGCCGCGCCCCAAGGTGCCGCCTGCTACCGGAGGCGTTCAAGTGGGGGCGGACCCGCCACCCATTCCTCCGACGGATGCCACCGACTCCGTCCTCCAGCACTCCAACGCCCCGCCTGCTGCCGGCGACCCCTCTGCCCAGACGAAGCCGCCTGCCGCGCCAGGTGGTGCAGCCGACTCCAGCGCTCAGCCGGAGCCCTTGGCCACGCCACCCGGCGTCGTCCAGCCGGATCCTTCCGTCGTGCCAACCGGCACCGCCTAGCCAGAGTCCTCTGCCACGCCAACCGGAGTCCTTTGTCGCGCCAACCGGCACCGCCCAGCCGGAGCCTTCTGCTGCGCCAACCGGCACCGCCCAGCCGGAGCCTTCTGTTGCTCCTTAGGCTTTTACCTATTTTCTGTTTATGCTCTGAACACTTTGTTAAATTCGCGCAATTCCACCCGTGGGGTGTATATGAAACTCTGTTTGAATGCTAGCTAGAGGCCTTTATCTATGTAAAGTATTTTATCACTGCTTATGCTTGCTACGCCGACCTCCAACCTTTTCTCATTTTTCTCCTTGGTGTTTTTTCCTTTGCTGCCGACCCTTTGGATTTGCTTTCACCAGCCCGACGGCCGCTCTGCGGACCGCGGCTGGCTTGAGCGTTCTTAGCCATTGTGAAGGGGCTAGGACTTAGCCATTCGGAGCTTTGGGTAGTAAGGTGGAGGCCGGTCGTCTGGCCGCCAAGCAGCCAGACGGCAAGGTGCGAGGCCGTCTGCCACCATACGCATTTTCCTCCTTAGTCGTTTTTTCCTGCGGGGCACCTCTTTGCGACCTTTGCCTGCCACGCAGTCGCTCTGCGAGCTGTGGCTTCTGACAAAGGAAGCTTTGGTGCCGGCACACTACTTGTCCGGCTGCAGGAGGCGGCATATTGTGGAAGGCGGCGAAGCTCCAGGCCGACTGGTCAAACCCGAGCTAGGCGGAAGGAAATAGACCATACATTCTCATGGGCACGACGCTTATTATATAGATAAAAAGAGGGCAGTCCCCGAGCTTTCAACTGTAAAACCTTCGGAGGAGGTTTGCATTCCACGGCCTCTCCGTTTCTTTGCCTGAATCATCTCTCTTGCACGCCCTGGGCTTCTGCGCATCGTTCACATACTAGGCATCGTTGCCTAACACCTTACTGATGATGAAAGGGCCTTCCCAAGGTGCCGAGAGCTTGTGTTGTCCGGCTGTTCGCTGGATCAGCCGGAGCACAAGGTCTCCCTCCAGGAAGGACCTTGGCTTCACCTTGCAGTTGTAGTATCGGCATAGACTCTACTGGTAGATGGCCGACCGGCTAAGTGCCAACAGCCGGCCTTCCTCCAGCAAGTCGACACTGTCTTCTCGTGCTTCCTTGGCGTCCGCCTTGGTGTACATAGTGACTCTTGGGGAGTCGAATTCGATATCCGTCGGGATGACGGCTTCGACACCGTAGACGAGGAAGAAAGGCGTGAAGCCCGTTGATTTGTTTGGAGTTGTGTGCAGGCTCCAGAGGACGGCCGGCAGCTCATCGAGCCAGCAGCCGGCTGAGCGCTCCAGAGGCTCGACCAGTCGGGGCTTGAGGCCGGACAAAATGAGGCCGTTTGCGCGTTCCACCTGGCTGTTTGACTGTGGGTGGGCAACGGACGCTAGGTCCAGGCGGATGCCCTGTGTCGCACAGAAACGAGCCAAAGCTCCCTTGGCGAAGTTGGTGCCGTTGTCGGTGATGATGTTGTGTGGTATGTCGTACCGCATAGTGATGTCGGCGATGAAGGTCACAGCAGTCGGCCCATTCAGCTTCTTGATTGGTTTTGCCTCTATCCACTTGGTGAACTTGTCCACCGCAACCAGCAAGTGAGTCATGCCACCACGGGCCGTCTTGAACGGTCCCACCATATCCAACCCCCACACGGCAAATGGTGTAACGCCCCGAGACCGACGCTCCAGAAGACTCCCAGCTATTCCGAGTTTCATCGTGTGTTTTATTTTTGTTTGTTGCATTTCTTCATGTCATCTCTTGCATTGCATCATGCCATCATGCCATTTAATTTTTAAAACTCAACTAAATAAATTGCATAGATCTTTTGATCTATTTAAACCGAGGGAACTCACATGGTGACTTCTCTTTATAACATATCTTCCAATATTAGGGAGCTATATTAAATACTCCACTAATTTGGAATCACCCATAAACACACTTGCAAAATAATTTCGTTCCTTTTCTGCTTCAAGTTTGGTCTCCAACCATGCCAATTATTATTTCATCATCTTCCAGAGCTCCACCAAAAATCCCAACATTTTTGGAAACCTCTAATTCCTAGTCCTTGCTCAAACCTTTTGAATTAAATTCAAATGACTTTGAATTTAATTCCTGCAATCTTGCCACTCCTATTTTTCATGGACTGTGCACATTTTTACGAGTCCATGGAAATAATCCCCATGCCCAAGTCCCTTCTCTAACCTTTTTCTTTCCTTCCTTTTCTTTCTTTATTTTTTTCTCTCTTCTGTCATGTGTGTGAGGGAGAGAGAGATTCCAGCCCAGCCCAGCCGACCATTTGAGTCTCCTGTAGCTGTGGCCCAAGGCCCAGCCGGTGCCCCTCTAACCCTAGCCGCAGCGCCCGATCCCCATCTCTCCCTCTCGTCTCCCTCTCCTCCCTCGCGCCGCCAGAGGAGCCCATCTCCTCGATATTCCCCTTCCCCTCCTTTGCGCCCCATCTCTCGCTCGATCCCGCACGCAGGAGGCCCACGCCCGATCCCCATCATCGCCGTCGTGCCCCGTCCACCAGGAACCGCAGCTCGTCGCGCCCTGCTTCTCCTCCCCTTGCTCCCGCGCTCCGCCCTCGCCGAAGAAGAGAGCCAGGCCGGAGCCCCGTTGGCCTCCTCCGCGAGCTCGCCTGCCCGCACGGCCATGGCGCCGCCGGCCTCCTTGGTTCGCCCGCGCCCTGCTGCTGTTGCTTTTCTCGCGTGTCGTCCCTGACTCATTCGCCTTGCCGACCCCGCTCCTCTCAGTCCCTTGCCTCGTCGCCCGAGTTCCTGCTCCCTTCGTCCACGGTGCCGCTGCCTCGCCCGAGCTCTCCGCTCGACCAGGAGCTCGTCAACTCCGACGCGTGCCCCAGCCTCAACCTCCTTCCCTGCGCGTGAGATGCTCTCCTCCATCACCCACCTCGCGCCGGCTCCTTCTCCCTCACGCCCGAGCCTTGCCGCTGCCTGCGTCCGTCCACCACTTGCAGCTGCCGGAGCAGGACCTCCTCATCGTGGCTCTGCCTCCACTAACAGCCTCCTGCTGCCTGTCATCTCCATGGCCTTGAGCAGCCCAAGGCCCGGGCGTTCTAGCCCTTGCACATCACTGTTGACGCCAAGCCCAACGGTCACCGAGCGTGAAATTTGCCAAGTACCACCAAGTTCCTGATGGATGCTACAAGTCCCCAGCGAGACCTGTTTTCGCCAAGTTCGACTACACTGCAAGACCCGGAACGCCAAGACTGCCTCCGTGGATTTATTAAAAGTTCCAGGACGACCGGCGCAAAGTACCACTACGTTTGCCATGTACATCTACACCAAGACCGGACCAACAAGTACCTCGACAACGTGTGTACCTCTACCGACGACCCCGGACATCTACGAAAACGTGTACAACTTCAGTCGCGAGAACGTCTACTTCCACTACGACACGAGTACAACTACTTCCACTACAACCTGTGTACGACTACTTCCCTCGATGACTCGAACCGCTCCGAGAACGCTCGCTTCAAAGGTATAACCGCCGAGAACGACCACCGTGGACCGAATGCCTTTGTTGTATGAGACGTACCATATGTTTGCACCGTGTCCGATTATCACTCGTTTCCATGCCGCCGTCGCGTGGGAACCCGGAAGCTGGGAGCACCCCACCATCCTTGCATGACACGCTCATGTCACACTTCTCGTTTGCATCGGTATCTCACTCGAGTTATCGGGACCGGAATGTTGCCGTGGCACCATTTTCGTTATCGTTGCCGTGGCACCCCTTTTGTTCCGCCATGGTGACCATATGCTTCATAACATGCTTATGTTAACTTTTTCATAAAAATTGCATATAACTTGCATATGTCATCCGCATCATGATAACAACATTTAAATGCTTAAAATTGTTGTTGCATTAAACTACTAAATGACATGTGGGGATTTTTCCGGAATTGTTGTTTGTTATTTCCGGCCTCATTTAAACTTGCCTAATTAGGTGGTTTGCTTATGCCTCACCTCTTGCCATGTTTAACAACATTTAATATTGTTTGGTAGCTTAAACGAGATTAAACTAAATAATTGATGTGGTGTTTCGTCAATATGCAACTCGTTGCATATTGAGCTCCACTTAAATTTGTAGTGTTGTTTGCTTCACTTTGCCATGCCATGCCTCTTTAAACCGGACATGCATCATATTTGGTTGTGCATCATGTCATGACTATGCTTGTGTGTTTACCATATTGTTTGCTTCTTTCCGGGTTGCTTCTCTCGTTAGCTTCGGTTCCGTTCTAGAGTTGTGAGGATTCGTTCAACTACGTCCGTTTGTCTTCTTCATGGACTCGTTCTTCTTCCTATCGGGATTTCAGGCAAGATGACCATTACCCTTGATATCACTTCTATCTTTGCTTGCTAGTTGCTTCGTTCTATCGCTGTGTTGCGTTACCTAACACTTGTTTACCATGCATCCCATATTGCCATGTCAGCCTCTAACCTTTGACACCTTTCCTATGCAAATCGTTGTTTGGCTATGTTACCGCTTTGCTCAGCCCCTCTTATAGCATTGTTAGTTGCAGGTGAAGTTGAAGAATGCTCCATGATGGACAGGATTATGATTGGGATATCACAATATCTCTTATATTATTAATGCATCTATATACTTGGTAAAGGGTGGAAGACTCGGCCTTATGCCTAGTGTTTTGTTCCACTCTTGCCGCCCTAGTTCCCGTCATACCGGTGTTATGTTCCCGGATTTTGCGTTCCTTACGCGGTCGGGTGATTTATGGGACCCCCTTGACAGTTCGCTTTGAATAAAACTCCTCCAGCAAGGCCCAACCTTGGTTTTACCATTTGCCTACCTAAGCCTTTTTCCCTTGGGTTCTGCAGACTCAAGGGTCATCTTTATTTTACCCCCCCCCCGGGCCAGTGCTCGTCGTGAGTGTTGGTCCAACCTGTCAACCGCCGGTGTCCACCAGGGGCAACTCTGGGCTGGCCTACCGGAAGTTTGAACAATCCGGTGTGCCCTGAGAATGAGATATGTGCAGCTCCTATCGGGATTTGTCGGCACAGCGGGAGGCTTTGCTGGTCTTGTTTTACCATTGTCGAAATGTCTTGTAAACCAAGATTCCGAGTCTGATCGGGTCTTCCTGGGAGAAGGTATATTCCTTCATTGATCACGAGAGCTTGTCATGGGCTAAGTTGGGACACCCCTGCAGGGTATAATCTTTCGAAAGCCGTGCCTGTGGTTATAGGCAGATGGGAATTTGTTAATGTCCGGTTGTAGATAACTTGACACCAGATACGAATTAAAACACATCAACAGCGTGTGTAGCCGTGATGGTCTCTTTTTGGCGGAGTCCGGGAAGTGAACATGGTTTTGGGTTATGTTTGGCGTAAGTAGGAGTTCAGGATCACTTCTTGATCATTGCTAGCTTCACGACCGTTCCTCTTTCTCTCTTCTCGCTCTTATTTGCGTATGTTAGCCACCATATATGCTTAGTCGCTGCTGCAACCTCACCACTTTACCCCTTCCTTTCCCATAAGCTTAAATAGTCTTGATCTCATGGGTTTTGAGATTGCTGAGTCCTCACGACTCACCAGATACTATCACAATAGTTGCAGGTGCCGATGATACCAGTGCAGGTGATGCAACCGAGCTCGGTTGGGAGCTCAACGAAGATCTTAGTTGTTGCTATGTTTCGTTTCATGTTGATCAGTAGTGGAGCCCAGTCGGGTCGATCGGGGATCTAGTAGTTGGGTTATCTTCTTTTATTTTGGCTTCGTCCGTAGTCGGACTATGTGTGTACTCTGAATGATGTATGATTTATTATATGTTCATTGTGTGAAGTGGCGATTGTAAGCCAACTCTTTATCCCATTCTTGTTCATTACATGGGATTGTGTGAAGATGACCCTTCTTGCGACAAAACCACAATGCGGTTATGCCTCTAAGTCGTGCTTCGACACGTGGGAGATATAGCCGCATCGTGGGTGTTACAAGTTGGTATCAGAGCCATCACCGACTTAGGAGCCCCTGCTTGATTGTTTGCTGGCGTTGTTGAGTCTAGAACAAAAATGTTTTGAGTCTTAGGATTATTTATATGGGAGAGTAGGATTCTTTTTACTCCTCAGTCCCTTCGTCGCTCTGGTGAGGTCTCCTGACGTAGATGTTTTGTCTTTCCTCTCCTCAAATTTCACTAAATTTTCTTTAGGATCACGCGGGTATCTTGGAATCGTTCCGATGGTTTTTGTGACGAGAACATTGTTCTTGGTGCCTCCTGTCTATTATGTGGCTTTGACCCGGGGAGTTGAGCTCCGAGGTGTTGTCGTCATAATTTTATCGTTGCAGTTCTGGAATACCTGAGCTTTGCCGACATCGAAAATCTCTTTTATGCAGTTGTTGGTGAGATAACCTCGATAACCCAGTACTGGGGCGAGCTCGAGAGTATTGCCATAACTCGTATAACGGATGCTTTTCGAAGGTTGAGGTACACGATTTCCGAAGGTTTCTTGGTTATGTGTTGACGGATGGATACAGCTTGGATGTAGGGATTGTTAGTTTTGGGTGAGATATATATTGCTTCCCCTGTATCCCCAACACCTGATTGCATAACCAGAAAGTTTCGGGAGTTTTATAGGTGGGAATTCAAGTAGCTCCTAGAATATCTTTTCGACAGATGCATGATATGAGATTGGGGTTCGACGTCTAGTGGTCCGCCTTTCCACGGTCGTTTTTACAGTGGTCTCGTTGTGTCTTAAAGAACCCTTGGCTATGCTGGTTCGGGGACACTTCGTATGTCATGTGCACTGCCTTGTACATGATGGTGCTGTACACTCGAGCCCGTGTGGGCCCCACCACGAAAACTTCGGACGAAATCTCTATCATATGTTTGTTCCGGCTTATTCTGCAAGCCAAATCCTTTGTTTTGTTTTGAGTTGTGGTATTCGAGTTGCTTCGAAGTCAAGTGTTGAATCCATACCTTTCCCTAAATGGTGTTCTCATATTTCTATGGGAGTGCTAATCCTTCTTGATCATCGAGGTCGTCATGTTAATTCTTTTCCAACCGGCGTGCTTCTCTTCAAGTGGATACGATCATTTCAACATCCGCAAGATCATTTCTAAGTTTTCTCAATGGTGTGTGTTTCATCCGTATCAAGTTGTCTTTGTTTTCCCACCCTCCCACCCTTTTTCTTCAAGGACTCTTATATATTTTAATCAAGTATCCATTTATTCATGTGAAGTCACTCCACCCTTTTCAATCAATGTTCTGATCCGTTGATCCCTCGTGAAGAGGCTCACAAGCTTCAAGTTTATTATTCTTCGTCTCTTTTCTTCTCCGGTGCATTTACCTGAAGCTTTCGGTGTTGATCATATCCTTATCCTCGTTCAAATGCTTTCTCATGCCAGTGCATCTCATAATTGTTCACCTCTCTCTATTCTTATTCGGAGTGCTTAAGATTATCTCAGAAGATTCAAGTTTCTATTCTTAATCCTTTCTAGCTATTTTGAGATTATTATCTCATTCAAGTCATTTTATTGAACCCGTGCAATCTCTCTTCAAAATTGTTCAACGGTGTTTTCCTTTTGAGTGGGCCCTAACCCACAGGTCTTTTTCCAGGATCTTACCCGACTCTTCTAATTTATCCGGAGCGATTCTCAAATTCATTTCCAAGTTTGATGTAAGAATGAATTATCATCAGTCAAATGTACTTCTCCAAGATCTTCCAAATTCTTTTCATCGTTGGTTCAACCTTTCTAATTTTCATTCTGGAGTGTCTCAACAATGCATGGTGGTTATCATCATCATTCTCAACATTTGAAGACCGAAGAATGATTTCTCTTAAATCTTGCTCCATTCTCTTCAAGATTCATAGTTCTAGATTTTTACCATCCTCTCATAATTGTTTTTGATTGTGAGAATTCTTTTCACCCATCCGGGGCATTTCAGGAGTCTTTTCAGTTTGATTCTCCAGAGCCCATCATCTCAGAATTATTCATTCAAGCTTTCAGCTCTCATTCTCCAAATCATACCGGTGCATCATTCAAGTATTATCTAATCAGCTCGGGATCTCTGCGTTCATTTGTATCTAAATTCTCTCAAGTATCTTGGTTCATTTTCTAATTCTTCCCGGTGTTTCTTTATCTTTTCTTCGTTCATTTTCAATTCTTACGATGGTTCGTTCAAGAGTTCTCTTCCTTCGTTATCATATAGATTCATTCGTTCTTTCCAATCCTACCGGTGGTTCGTTGAAGACCTTCCCAAGTCTGCGCTATATCTCTCTTAATTCTTTCTACGAGAATAAGTAGTATGCCAAATCCATTGCTTGTCATCAATTTAATTTGATGAAGGATAAGCATACAATAAATCTTATTTTTATTTCCTCGAGGTGATTCAATTCTTTTCTTCCGGAGATTGTTCATGATGAAGTAATTCTCGGCTCTAGTGCTTCATCTTTTCTTTTTCGGAGTTCCAAGTTTTCTCGGTTATATCGTCGCGAAGCTCCTTCTAAATCATCGCAAGACTTCACCTTGTGTTTTCAACTTCTCTTTCTTTCTATCATCCTTTTATTGTCGGAGTTCTTCATGGAGGCTCTACATGGTGGTTCATCAAGGATTCCTTTCATTCTCGATTTGTTCTTCAAGATTTCTCTTGAAGCTATGACCCGCCAAGCTATACTCAAAAAATTAAACATGGTGCTCAACACATGTTTTCTTTTGAGGAGTTCAAGCATTCTTCATCTTGCATTTCAAAGTGCTATTCTTTCTACCTTATCTTTTGAGATGGTGTTATGTCACTCTTGACAATTTCCTTCATGTTTCATGATTCATATGTTGTCAAGAATGAGGTATTTTAAATCCATTAATCTCTTCGTTGGAGTTATCTTGGTATAGATTTCACCTAAAGCCTTCCCTAAGGAATGTTGTATTGTGGTGCTTATCAATGATCCAAGTTTTTCTCCTATCCTCTCGGCAAAAGCAGTTTTCATCTCTTCGTTGATCTCAAGCAAGCAATTGTTTCCGTTAGTGGCCGGTTGTCACCTCATAATTTTGAGATGTTTGCCATAAGCCCACAACAAGCTTGTGCTTTTCGTTGTTGATTTTCCAACAACTCCGTTCAATCCTTCTTTCTATGGTTGCTCTTCAAATTCATTTGTGGCAGAAGTTGGCATTTTCTTCTTCATTCTGTTATTCCAATGATCTATCTTCTATTCTTTCTTCCGGAGGCATTGTGATGTTGCTCTTTTCACTCATCATCTCGAATTGTGAGGATCATGTTCTTTTCGTGCTTATCCATTTAACCCGAGTGATGTGTTCTCATTCAAGTTCTTTTCATCTTATCAAGTTTTGCCTCCCTTCTCAACCGGCATGCTGTCTGAAATCCTTCTTACCCCTTGTGCCATTCTTTCAATAGTTCAGGAGGCAGTATGTTGTTGATTTCATCATGTATCATCCCATCTTCTCAAGTTCATGTTCAATTCCTTCCATTTACAGTCAGAGTGCTATCCGAATTTGTTCTTCCTTGTTCCTTTTTTATCTCGTTTCAACGAGAGTGGTTTCGAATTCTGTCTTGTCCATTAAACTCTTGATTCATGTCTTTGCAACCTTCAAGTTCTAATGTTCTTTGTTCCACTTTTCTAACGAATTGTTCGCAATCTCGTTCATCTCTGTTGTGTTCTTTCTTTCAACTTTTCAACCTCTCAAGGTTCTTTGGTTTCACTCTTTTGTCGAAGAAGCAACTTAGTTTTACCTCCTCTCTTCCTCTTCCGTTTCTCTCCGGTGCCATCCTAGATCTCGGGATGAGATCCTCTTGTAGTGGTGGAGTGTTGTAACGCCCCGAGACCGACGCTCCAGAAGACTCCCAGCTATTCCGAGTTTCGTCGTGTGTTTTATTTTTGTTTGTTGCATTTCTTCATGTCATCTCTTGCATTGCATCATGCCATCATGCCATTTAATTTTTAAAACTCAACTAAATAAATTGCATAGATCTTTTGATCTATTTAAACCGAGGGAACTCACATGGTGACTTCTCTTTATAACCTATCTTCCAATATTAGGGAGCTATATTAAATATTCCACTAATTTGGAATCACCCATAAACACACTTGCAAAATAATTTCGTTCCTTTTCTGCTTCAAGTTTGGTCTCCAACCTTGCCAATTATTATTTCATCATCTTCCGGAGCTCCACCAAAAATCCCAACATTTTTGGAAACCTCTAATTCCTAGTCCTTGCTCAAACCTTTTGAATTAAATTCAAATGACTTTGAATTTAATTCCTGCAATCTTGCCACTCCTATTTTTCATGGACCGTGCACATTTTTACGAGTCCGTGGAAATAATCCCCATGCCCAAGTCCCTTCTCTAACATTTTTCTTTCTTTCCTTTTCTTTCTTTATTTTTTTTCTCTCTTCTGTCATGTGTGTGAGGGAGAGAGAGATTCCAGCCCAGCCCAGCCGACCATTTGAGTCTCCTGTAGCTGCGGCCCAAGGCCCAGCCGGTGCCCCTCTAACCCTAGCCGCAACGCCCGATCCCCATCTCTCCCTCTCGTCTCCCTCTCCTCCCTCGCGCCGCCAGAGGAGCCCATCTCCTCGATCTTCCCCTTCCCCTCCTTTGCGCCCCATCTCTCGCTCGATCCCGCACGCAGGAGCCCCACGCCCGATCCCCATCATCGCCGTCGTGCTCCGTCCACCAGGAACCGCAGCTCGCCGCGCCCTGCTTCTCCTCCCCTTGCTCCCACGCTCCGCCCTCGCCGAAGAAGAGAGCCAGGCCGGAGCCCCGTTGGCCTCCTCCGCGAGCTCGCCTGCCCGCACGGCCATGGCGCCGCCGGCCTCCTTGGTTCGCCCGCGCCCTGCTGCCGTTGCTTTTCTCGCGTGCTGTCCCCGACTCATTCGCCTTGCCGACCCTGCTCCTCTCGGTCCCTTGCCTCGTCGCCCGAGTTCCTGCTCCCTTCGTCCATGGTGCCACTGCTCGCCCGAGCTCTCCGCTCGACCAGGGGCTCGTCAACTCCGGCGCGTGCCCCAGCCTCAACCTCCTTCCCTGCGCGTGAGATGCTCTCCTCCATCACCCACCTCGCGCCGGCTCCTTCTCCCTCACGCCCGAGCCTTGCCGCTGCCTGCGTCCGTCCACCACTTGCAGCTGCCGGAACAGGACCTCCTCGTCGTGGCTCTGCCTCCACTAACAGCCTCCTGCTGCCTGTCATCTCCATGGCCTTGAGCAGCCCAAGGCCCGGGCGTTCTAGCCCTTGCACATCACTGTTGACGCCAAGCCCAACGGTCACCGAGCGTGAAATTTGCCAAGTACCACCAAGTTCCTGATGGATGCGCCAAGTCCCCAGCGAGACCTATTTTCGCCAAGTTCGACTACACTGCAAGACCCGGAACGCCAAGACTGCCTCCGTGGATTTATTAAAAGTTCCAGGACGACCCGCGCAAAGTACCACTACGTTTGCCACGTACATCTACACCAAGACCGGACCGACAAGTACCCCGACAATGTGTGTACCTCTACCGACGACCCCGGACATCTACGAAAACGTGTACAACTTCAGTCGCGAGAACGTCTACTTCCACTACGACACGAGTACAACTACTTCCACTACGACCTGTGTACGACTACTTCCCTCGACGACTCGAACCGCTCCGAAAACGCACGCTTCAAAGGTATAACCGCCGAGAACGACCGCCGTGGACCGAATGCCTTTGTTGTATGAGACGTACCATATGTTTGCACCGTGTCCGATTATCACTCGTTTCCATGCCGCCGTCCCGTGGGAACCCGGAAGCTGGGAGCACCCCACCATCCTTGCATGACATGCTCACGTCACACTTCTCGTTTGCATCGGTATCTCACTCGAGTTATCGGGACCGGAATGTTGCCGTGGCACCATTTTCGTTATCGTTGCCGTGGCACCCCTTTTGTTCCGCCATGGTGACCATATGCTTCATAACATGCTTATGTTAACTTTTTCATAAAAATTGCATATAACTTGCATATGTCATCCGCATCATGATAACAACATTTAAATGCTTAAAATTGTTGTTGCATTAAACTACTAAATGACATGTGGGCATTTTTCCGGAATTGTTGTTTGTTATTTCCGGCCTCATTTAAACTTGCCTAATTAGGTGGTTTGCTTATGCCTCACCTCTTGCCATGTTTAAGAACATTTAATATTGTTTGGTAGCTTAAACGAGATTAAACTAAATAATTGATGTGGTGTTTCGTCAATATGCAACTCGTTGCATATTGAGCTCCACTTAAATTTGTAGTGTTATTTGCTTCACTTTGCCATGCCATGCCTCTTTAAACCGGACATGCATCATATTTGGTTATGCATCATGTCATGACTATGCTTGTGTGTTTACCGTATTGTTTGCTTCTTTCCGGGTTGCTTCTCTCGTTAGCTTCGGTTTCGTTCCGGAGTTGTGAGGATTCGTTCGACTACGTCCGTTTGTCTTCTTCATGGACTCATTCTTCTTCCTATCGGGATTTCAGGCAAGATGACCATTACCCTTGATATCACTTCTATCTTTGCTTGCTAGTTGCTTCATTCTATCGCTGTGCTGCGTTACCTATCACTTGTTTACCATGCATCCCATATTGCCATGTCAGCCTCTAACCTTTGACACCTTTCCTATGCAAACCGTTGTTTGGCTATGTTACCGCTTTGCTCAGCCCCTCTTATAGCATTGTTAGTTGCAGGTGAAGTTGAAGAATGCTCCATGATGGACAGGATTATGATTGGGATATCACAATATCTCTTATATTATTAATGCATCTATATACTTGGTAAAGGGTGGAAGACTCGGCCTTATGCCTAGTGTTTTGTTCCACTCTTGCCGCCCTAGTTTCCGTCATACCGGTGTTATGTTCTCGGATTTTGCGTTCCTTACGCGGTCGAGTGATTTATGGGACCCCCTTGACAGTTCGCTTTGAATAAAACTCCTCCAGCAAGGCCCAACCTTGGTTTTACCATTTGCCTACCTAAGCCTTTTTCCCTTGGGTTCTGCAGACTCAAGGGTCCTCTTTATTTTATCCCCCCCCCCCCCGGGCCAGTGCTCGTCGTGAGTGTTGGTCCAACCTGTCAACCGCCGGTGCCACCAGGGGCAACTCTGGGCTGGCCTACCGGAAGTTTGGACAATCCGGTGTTCCCTGAGAATGAGATATGTGCAGCTCCTATCGGGATTTGTCGGCACAGCGGGAGGCTTTGCTGGTCTTGTTTTACCATTGTCAAAATGTCTTGTAAACCGGGATTTCGAGTCTGATCGGGTCTTCCTGGGAGAAGGTCTATTCCTTCATTGATCGCGAGAGCTTGTCATGGGCTAAGTTGGGACACCCCTGCAGGGTATAATCTTTCGAAAGCCGTGCCTGCGGTTATAGGCAGATGGGAATTTGTTAATGTCTAGTTGTAGATAACTTGACACCAGATACGAATTAAAACACATCAACAGCGTGTGTAGCCGTGATGGTCTCTTTTCGGCGGAGTCCGGGAAGTGAACACGGTTTTGGGTTATGTTTGGCGTAAGTAGGAGTTCAGGATCACTTCTTAATCATTGCTAGCTTCACGATCGTTCCTCTTTCTCTCTTCTCTCTCTTATTTGCGTATGTTAGCCACCATATATGCTTAGTCGCTGCTGCAACCTCACCACTTTACCCCTTCCTTTCCCATAAGCTTAAATAGTCTTGATCTCATGGGTTTTGAGATTGTTGAGTCCTCATGACTCACCAGATACTATCACAACAGTTGCAGGTGCCGATGATACCAGTGCAGGTGATGCAACCGAGCTCAGTAGGGAGCTCAACGAAGATCTTAGTTGTTGCTATGTTTCATTTCATGTTGATCAGTAGTGGAGCCCAGTTGGGTCGATCGGGGATCTAGCAGTTGGGTTATCTTCTTTTCTTTTGGCTTCGTCCGTAGTCGGACTCTGTGTGTACTCTGAATGATGTATGATTTATTATATGTTCATTGTGTGAAGTGGCGATTGTAAGCCAACTCTTTATCCCATTCTTGTTCATTACATGGGATTGTGTGAAGATGACCCTTCTTGCGACAAAACCACAATGCGGTTATGCCTCTAGGTCGTGCTTCGACACGTGGGAGATATAGCCGCATCGTGGGTGTTACAAATGGCCAGGCTATGGGAATGGTCTTGAGTGCAGAAGTCGGATGGTGTGGCTTGGAACGGAATCGCTGGCACCCTTGACATTTCTTGACCAGCTCTTTGGCCTCTTCCAGGGCGGTTGGCCAGAAGAAATCGTGGCGGAAGGCTTTGGCCACCAGTGCTCTTGAAGCCGCGTGGTGGCCGCACTCGCCCTGATGGATATCTCCGAGTATTGCTTGGCCATGGTCCGACTCTACGCATCGCTGGTAGACTCCTGTGACGCTTCTTCGCACTAGCTCTTTGTTGACTATGGTGTAAGCTGCCGCTCGCCTCTGTACTTGTCGGGCTAAGATTTCATCGGTTGGCAGCTCTTTATTTACCAGGAACTTGAGGATCGGCTACGTCCAGGAGGGTGCCGCAATTTCTTCGACTGCAACCTCCACGACTTGCACGAGGGCGATCGGGCCGGAAGGCGGTGGGTTGGCAGCAGCTTCCGCCTGTTGTGCTGAAGAAGTCCCCGGGCCGACTGGTGAAGTCCCCAGGCTGGGCTCCGAAGTCCCCGGGTCGGGTTCTGAAGTCCCCAGGTTGGTCACGACCGTAGCAGTCCCCGGGCCGTCTGTCAGAACCCCCGTGCCGGCCGCTGAAATCACCAAGTCGGATCCGACTGCTTCGGGGGGGCACAAAGATGGAGTCTGAATCAGGAGACGGCTTGACAGACGGCTTCAGCAGGCGACATAGGGCGACGCCGGCCGGTATTGCTTGTTGGGTGGAGCCAATCCGTACCAAGGCATCTACCTGCTCGTTGTCATTCCTTGGCACGTGAAGGAACTCGCACCCATCAAAGTATCCGCTGAGTTGCTGCACCAGGAAGCGGTAGCTCGCCATGTTTGCATCCTTGGTGTCCCAGTCGCCTGAAGACTGCTGGACCACCAAGTCGGAGTCATCATAACACAGGATCCGGCGAATGCCGAGTTCCTTGGCAAGCCGGAGCCCGTCTATGAGTGCCTCATATTCTGCTACATTGTTGGAGGCGGCAAAGTGGACTTGCAGCACGTATTTAAGCTTGTCGCCTTTGGGAGAGGTGAGGACGACACCGGCTCCCAAACCAGTGCGCATTTTTGAACCATCAAAATGCATCCGCCAGTGAGTGGAGTCGGGTGCCGGCGGCAAATATTGGGTTTCGGCCCAATCGACGAGGAAGTCGGCCAACACTTGTGACTTGATGGCGGTGCGAGGCTGGTAATAGATGGTGTAAGGGGCGAGATCAATAGCCCATTTGGCCACTCGGCCTGAGGCATCCCGGCTTCCAATGATCTCAGCAAGTGGGGTTGTGCAGACGACAGTTATGGGGTGCTCTTGGAAGTAAGGCTTCAGCTTCTTGGCGGCAAAGTACACGCCGTAACACATCTTCTGGTAGTGGGGGTAGTTTTGCTTGGAGGCGGACAATACTTTGCTCAAGTAATACACCGGTCTCTGGACCGGCAATGCTTTGTTTTTCTCCTTGTGCTCTACCACCATGACTATGCTGACAACCCGACTGGTGGCTGCAATGTAGAGGAGCATGGGTTCCTTCTCAGTCGGAGCTGCCAGGACATGCGGGGTTGCCAACATCTTCTTGAGTTGGAGAAATGCTTCGTCCGCCTTGCCGTTCCACTCGAAAAAAGTGGTCTTCTTCATGAGTTGGTACAGGGGAAGAGCCTTCTCGCCCAGTCGACTGATGAAACGGCTAACTGACGCCAGGCAGTCGGTGAATTTCTGCACGTCCAACAGTCGGGTGGGCACCTTCATCATCTCAATTGCCTTGATCTTCACAGGATTGCACTCTATGCCGTGCTCTGAGACCAGGAAACCAAGAAGTTGGCCGGCTGGTACTCCAAAAACACATTTCTCCAGGTTGAGCTTAATCTGGAAACGTCGCAGGTTCTCAAAGGTCTCCTTGAGGTCCTCCAGCAGGGTGCCACGCTTCTCCGTCTTCACCACCACATCATCCACATATACATGGGCATTTCTGCCGAGTTGCTTGAGGAGGCACTTCTGCATGCAATGCTGAAACGTGGCGCCGGCATTTCTCAAGCCGAACGTCATTGTCAGGTAGCAGAAGGCCCCAAATGGCGTGATGAAGGCGGTCTTCAGCCTATCGGCCGGGTTCAGCTTTATCTGGTGATATCCAGAATATGCATCCAAGAAACTCAACAGCTCGCATCCGGCTGTGGAGTCGATCAATTGATCAATCCTCGGCAGAGCAAAGGGATCTTTGGGGTAGGCTTTGTTGAGGCCGGTGTAGTCAATGCACATGCGCCACTGCTTGTTCTTCTTTAATACTAAAACCGGGTTGGCCAGCCACTCTGGGAAGAATACTTCCATGATGAATCCGGATGCCAGGAGTCGGGCTATCTCTTCTCCAACAACTCTTCTCTTTTCTTCCAACAGGCGGCGCAAGGGCTGCCTGGCCGGCTTGGCGTTGGGTCGGACATGTAGCTTGTGCTCGGCGAAATTCGTCGGAACACCCGGCATGTCCTTTGGGGACCATGCGAAGATGTCTCGATTCTCACAGAGGAAATCGACGAGCTCGCCTTCCTATTTGTTGTCAAGGCCCGTGCCTATGACAGCGTGCCTCTCCGGGTGCTCTGGGTCCAGGGGTATTTTCTTTGTTTCTTTGGCCGGCTTGAACGAGCCCTCACCTTCCGACTCCTGGGCGTGGGTGGAATTTCCGGATTCTTGCCTGCCAACGCCACCACCCGGTCAAGGAGCTGCTTCTCGGCTGCAATCACGAGGGACTCGGTCAGCCGGCTGCTATCTGCGGCGCAAGCGACCGACTTCTTGTAGTCTCCGACTACCGTCAGGATCCCCTTGGTACTCGGCATCATCATCTTGAGGTAGGCGTAGTGGGGGACCGCCATGAATTTGGCCAGAGCAGGCCGGCCTAGCAGTGCATGGTAGGGGCTTTGAAGGTCCACCACTTCAAACCAAACTAGCTCTCAGCGAAAGTGATTCTTGTCTCCGAAGAGGACATCAATCTGGGTCTTGCCGGTTGGTGAGCAGGAAAGGCCAGGGACTATGCCATGGAATATAGTCCGACTGGGGACGAGCTGCTTTTGCTTGATTCCCAGCTTCTCCATCGTATCACGATACAGGATGTTGATGCTGCTGCCACCATCTATCAAGACTCCGGAGAAATGGGCTGCTCGTCTCTCTGTTGCAAGGGTCGCTTCTAGGACCAGGGCGTACGAACCAGGGGAAGGCATCACTTCCGGGTGGTCGGCCCTGCTCCAACTGATAGGCTTCTCGAACCAATGCATGAATTCTGGGGTGTTGGAGGCCACTGCTTGTACTTCCTGTTGTTGTTGATGTTTGCTGCGTCTGTCATCGGCCACGCTGGTGAACACAACATAAGCTCCATGTTCCTCCGGGTACTCGTCTTGGATGGCGTTGACTGGTCGGGCCGCCGGCTGCGGGGGCTGAGGAGGCGGTGGTCCAGCAGGCGGAGGAGGCAGGAGTCCATCTCCCTTGGCAATCCTGGTGAGCCAGTGACACTTCCGAGTGGTGTGGTTGGAGGGCTTCGCTCCGCTATGGAATTTGCAGGGTGCATCTAAAGTTTGCTCGTAAGAGAAGGTGGGCAACCAGTTGGACTTGCCGCCCTTCTGCCGCTTGGGGGCTGGCTGCCCTTCTGGCTGCTGATCCTCGGTTGTCGCCACCTGCCGGCTTGTGGAAGCCGGCTGAGTGGCCTTTCGCTTGTTATCTCCTAGCTACTGTCACCGATTGGCATCGCCAGCCGGAGTCCGAGGTGCCTGGGGTGCCACCTTTCCGGACGCGTCAACCAGGATTTTCGCCTTCATGGAGGAGTCGGCCATGGCGTGCTTGTCGGCGATGACCAGCAGCTCATCAAGGGTCTCGGGCTCGTCGCAGAGGAGGCGATGCTTGAGGAGGGTGCCCTCTCGGCACCCGGCAGTAAAGTACTCGATTGCCTGAACCTCGTGCACTCCCTCGCAGGAATTGCGCAGCTCGGTCCAGCGATGAGGTAGTCGCGAGTGGACTCGGTGGGCCCTTGGACGCATAGGGAGAGCTGCCGGGGCTTGGGGCCCGCTTGTAAGTGCTGGTGAAGTTGCGGATGAAGGCCTCGTTGAAATCAACCCAATTGTTGATGCTGCGGGGCTTCAGGCTGTTGAGCCATGTCCGAGCAGTGCCTTGAAGCAAGAGCGGGACGTACTTCACGGCAACGCGCTTGTTGCCGTTTGCTATGCTGACGGTTGTGGAGTAGTCGACCAGCCAGTCCTCCGGCTTCACGGAGCCAGTGTATTTGGGCGTGTCTCATGGGAGGGTGAACCCTTTGGGGAAGGGCTCATCGCGGATTCGGGGGCCGAAGCAGGGCGGGCCCAGCGCATCCTCCTCTTCAAGCGCCAGGGATCGGTTGAGGCGATCGATCCGGTGGCGAGCATCATTCTCTCCAACTCCCTCTCGGCGGCCAAGGCGGTCGCCGAGTGTCGGGTGCGTGACAGGAGGCGGAGTGGGGTATCTCGCTCCACGAGGCGGGGAAGGCGGCAGGTCGCCTCGCTGCTCCACTGCACGAGGGTGGCCTTCCTCGTCCCGCTCGATGGAGATGCGTGTCCGACTGCGGCTAGCAGCCGGCTCATTGCCCTTTCCTCCATGGGCGCCACCAGTCGGTGTCCGGGAGGTCGCCCCATGATCTCGCCGTGGGGGCGGCTCGTTGTCTCGTCCGGCTGGGTCTTCAGCGCGGCAGGCGGCCTCGTGCTGCATGGCTGCCGCGTCCAGGAGCTGTTGGACCCGCTTTGTCATGTGGCGGAGCTCGTCGCCGTCATACTTGTTCAACTCATCCGTTACCGCCTGGGCGGCCCGGATGTTCTCTGCAAGCGTGGCGTAGACGGGGCGCTCTACCCCGAACATGGTGGCGACGGCCGCGCCATGCTGCCGAACCGTGCCGAGGCGGCTAGGCCCCCCAGGAGCCGGGGTGCCGCCTACAGGCCGGTCCATCTCGCGTCGATAGGCGTCCGATAGCCGGCGCATGCTGGCCAGGCGGCCAGCACTCTCGACAAGCTGGAGGCGGCGTGCCTCCAGCACCTCAGCATCCGCGCCCTCAGGAATGGGCGACGAGAGGTCGCGCAGGGTGGCCTCAAGGGAATCTTGAGCACGCCCGTCCGAGTGCTCCTTGCTGTTAATGACGAGCACCTCCGTGACGGTGCTCCCGCCGTTGTACTCGCGAGGAGGCGGCTCATCATAGACCACCACGTTGGTGGGAAACGCGTTGAGCGACGCCGTATCGGAATCGACAATCATCAGATCGGTCGAGCCAATGGACTCCAGGTCCACAGCGGGCTCGCTGGCGACATGGAGCTGGTCGAGGAGGCTGACGAGGCGGCTCTCGGGGCAGCTTGTGCCCGCGTCGGAGGCCGGCTCGTCGGAGAGGTCAATCTTGCCGACGAGGTCAGCAAGGCAACTTGACGCACAGGCGATCTCCGCGCCATGCAGCGCGTCGAGGCTGACGCCGTCGGGCGTGCTGGGCTGGCTTCGCTCGCCAGGAAGGAACAGGGTTCCCGTCCAGAGCAGATCTCCGGGAGACGGTGCACCTTGCCCCACGGTGGGCGCCAAATGTCGGGGGTTGGGTGCGACATATGCCAATGGATGGCTTATCATGGTGGGAGCGAGTAGAACGTCGCCGGTGCCTGGAAGCGGGATAAGGCGTAGACACAAACGCCGGTGGACTTTACCCAGGTTCGGGGCTCTCCTAGGAGATAACACCCCTAGTCCTGCTCTGTGGGGTCTTCGCATGATCACTAAGGCACAAGTGATACAATGGTGCTCCTCGAGCTGTGCGCTAGAGGCAGGAGGAGGCAAGGCTCAGCTCTCTTCCTGCTCTAAGGGGTGGCTAGTGCTATGGGGTCGAACCCTTTGCATGGGTGGCCTGGGGGGTTTATATAGGCCTACCCCCCAGGGGTACAATGGTAATTTGGCCGGCTGCTGGGCCCGGTTGTCAGTGTCTTCAGCCTCTGGCTTCTCCGCCGACCGCTGGGGCCCGCCATCTGGTGGGGCCCCGCCGACTGGTTGGTGGCTGCTTACTGTAGCCATGTCGTTGGTCACGAGGGTTCGGTCATCTTTGTGTGGATACAGTCCTGCTGCCTGGCGGGAGGCTACTATAGCCACACCTGGTCTCATCAGTTTAATGGCGTGCACGCCTCGGGATAAGGGACGGCCGCCTGCTGGAGGCCGGCTCCTCTTGAATCCGCTTGGTCGAGCTTCTGCCGCCTTCCTTGAGGTCACTGCCTGGTAGGGCCCGCCTCTGACAGGCCGTACCGACAGGCCGTTGTGGGGAACAGGACTTCGCCTGCCCAGAGCAACGTCAGAGGAGACATGGCACAGTGCCCCGCCGTGCAGAGATCTCCGTCTGTACGGAGCACTGTAGCCATGCCCGTCCTAAGCATTGGAGGCGACACGCCTTACTGTAGCCATGCTCCATCTTGTACTCTCGAAGGGGGGCTCGGCCGTGCTGCAGTTGTGGGGCGGCCGCCTGCCCGCTGCCGCCCTCTCTGGAAGGCGGCTGCTAGGAGCCGGCCGCCCGGAGTGCAGTAGTCTTGGGTCACCCGCCCTCTGGTAGCCGGCCACTGAGCCAGCGGCCCCAGAGGGCGGACTTTCGGCTTGGGGCTCAGTTAGGTGGAGCTGGCCCAAAGTCTTGGTAAATCTTGGGACTCGG
This sequence comes from Triticum dicoccoides, assembly GCF_002162155.2. Taxonomy (NCBI): domain Eukaryota; kingdom Viridiplantae; phylum Streptophyta; class Magnoliopsida; order Poales; family Poaceae; genus Triticum; species Triticum dicoccoides. The sequence continues at coordinate 466,829,913 of NC_041385.1, read as the reverse complement.
GTGAGCCTACCCGTGGCCCATTACTCCGACAACAATGAAAGCAAGGATGGGGAAAGCAAGAGACCGCCGAAGAATTTTCGCGTGGGGATCCAGGAAGGAGCGTACCGGCTAAATTTTGTGTTTTAACCCTTTTTCAAAATTTGATCCAGATCTGATCATGCCTTGCAAAAATTTCAGGATCTGACATTTTTTATCATCAGGGTCCATGACGGTAGGGTTGCACATCCTGCCGCAAAAATTACCTAGGTATGGAACACAGTGCATGCTTGCATCTACCGCCGGGCACCTAGGAGGTAGGGCAATACAGGCTACCGCCAGCCTGTTTGGCGGTAGGTGTGTTTCCTACCGCCAAGGTCCCTGGCGGTAGGCTATTACACCCTACCGCCATGGATTCTGGCGGTAGCAAAGGATCAGATCCTAAATTTTTTACAAACTGGGGTAATATCTCGATTAACTTTGAGAAAAGGATCAAAACACGAAATTTTGCCGCATACCGCTCGGAGCTGCGTGCAGGACTACATATATGCTTCGAGAAGACCTCTAAAAGGCCTCGTCGGTTGCCCGGTGGTTTCTTCCGCGTTGAGGGACGGCAGTGTCGCCGCCACACAACACACACCACAAGGACTAGGGATACAAGCGGATGGCGTCGGCATGCCTGCGATCAGAAAAATTAACTAACACTATTATTAAAGTAATGAAGATTGGTGTAATATTTGCTTTGCTTACGGTTGCGGACACCGTCTGCTTGCATCCCTAACAGGGACGAAATGGGACCGAGCTTGAGGCAAAGTCGGTCAAGGTAATGAGGGCGCGGACACTGGTCCCGGGGGCGGGGGTCGAGGGCACGTGTTTCCCCGCCGATCCATATCTCCCGCAACTGCTGCTCCCAATGGTTCCTCTCATCCAATTTGTTGAGAGCGAGGATCAAGGAGGAGGAGAGACGACGGGCAATGGGTAGGAGGTATCAAATGATCGGTTTTTGGGGTAGGAGTAAAAAAAGACCAAGAAAAAAAATCAACGGGAGCCTAGGAGGTCTTGCGATCGTGGAAACGAGAGGAAGGGAACCACCAATTCTGCTTTAATAATAGAGATAGAGATATTAGTTGCTAGACAAATCCTTCACCACTGCCTACATATTTACCAGCCTACAAAGTCAAAATTAATTAACAGTTTTGCTAGGTCTCAGTTGACTGAGACTTGGTTATGTCTCAGTCATATTTGTTCGATCATGCATGGAGATTCTTGTAAAAAAAAATTCCTTCTTATATACCATGTCACTAGATTGAGAGTCAGTTAAATCTCAGTGGACCGAGACCTAGCCACACCCATTAATTAATAAACTTCACTTTAAGTTTTTGTGTTGCACGCTATATTTTGCATATTCATTAATGTGCTATCTACTTTGATTAACATATTAGTGTATCTTTACTTTACAACCGACTACCCATAGGAAGCGGATTTGTAGCACCCAGGTGCTTCACATCCCTATACAAACATTAAATTAAAAAATACCGAGAAATTTGAGAAAAAAAAAGATTTGGGGATATCAAACCTGGGTTCCCGATCTACTCCGGTGTCAAATTTCGTGAAAAAAATACCAGGAAATGTATTTGCGGCAAAAATGACAAAAATTCCTATGTATAGAAAAAACTTTTTGGATAAATTTTTGTTCAGGCAGTATTTCCTTCGCATGGATACGTTTTAATTTTTCACGAAATTTCACGCGGGGGCAGATTGCGAACCCAGGTTTGATATCCTCAAATTTCAGTTTCTTTTTTGGTATTTTTTACGTTTAATATTCGCATAAAGGGGTGGAGCACCCAGGAGCTCCCGTGTATTTTTCCTACACATGTGCTCATAACATTTCCCTTTCTTGTTACTGTACAGTCTGATTCTAACACAAAAACATCTATTTGTATATTATTGTGTTCCTACATAAAATTACTTTTTCATGCAAATACTGACTCATAGGTCTGTAAGATTCATGAATATTAATGGCTTAAGTTTCATTTTACCTTTTATCAAATAAATATGCGGACACACACGGACACAAATTATATGGTAAGAAAATACAAATCAATCTACCCTGTGGAGGTCGGGTTGATCGGGTTGATGACTACATCACAAACAAGTGTAAAACAATTGAACTTGAGTCTTAAAAATTGCCATTGAGCATATAAATGATACACCTAAAGAAAATACCAAGACCGATAAGAGTAGTACTCCCTCTGTCCGAAAGTACTTGTCATCAAAATGGACAAAAAAGATGTACTCCTTCCCAAAAGCACGGTTTGACTTTTCTGGTCTTCGTTGCACAACTTTGACTATATTTTTTATGTATTATATGTCTATAAAATTATTATACATACATATGAAATAAAATTGCTTTGCAAGACAAATACAGCGATGTCATTTATACATGTTCAATCCATATACTTTGATATATATTAGTGGTCAAAGTTGTGCATCAAAGACCGTAAAAAGTCAATCGCGTCTTATATTTTGGGAAGGAGGGAGTATGTAAAACTAAAATATATCTAGATACATCACATTTTATTTATTTTGATGACAAGTATTTCTGGACGGAGAGAGGGAGTAATATACAAATATGTTGCACATTTGTGCATGATGTCAATCTGCAACTAAGCAAAATAAATAACTACAAGGATCATGCACTAGCCATCGCTGTCTCTAAGCATAAGCCTGAACCTATGCAACGACGTACTATGATGTGTCTCCGTTTCGCAGAGCATCCAACTGCCAGGGTCGAACATCCTCACTTCCACCAATACCTCAGCTGTGTGCATCTGCGACTCCGACACGAGACGTCGGTGCCAGTCCTCGGACAAGGCAACCTTCCACCCCCACGGCAGCACTGTCAGCTCCGTCGTGGCGCTCCTCGGGACGCAGAAGACCGGCACATCACCCCACGCGAGGGCAACGCCCGAGTAGGAGACGACCACCTCCCCGCCATTGGAGCACCACGCTTGCCAGGACAGGTTGTTCTTGACGTGCACGGTGACACAGGAGAAACCGTGCGGCCAAGCGTAGCATCCAGCCCGTCGAAGGCCGCGAGCTCCACAGAAACCTCGGCAAGTTTGCTCGTGTGGTCCGTAAAGGTGTAAACGATCAGGAACACTGTGATAGCTACCATAATAGTAGAACCTACTATGAAACGGGCTGTTGTCAGGATTTCCTCCCAGGACGCGACATCTGCATCAATAAGCAATGCCCCAAACAGTCAGGGCTCATGAGAGGGAGAGAGGGAGGGGGAGGGGAGGTGGGGGGCTGCTCACCGGCGTCATTGCGGTCGCTCATCGCTGCTTGAAGAACCCTAGCGGCAACGACGCGGAGGGATTTAGCCGGGAGGGGATAAAATGAGTTCCGGATGAGGTTCTAAAAAAAAAAGAGCTCCGGATCAGGGGAGGACTCGAATTTCACGGCGGAGCCAGCCCGGTGGCCAACATGGCCACGTCTCCTCGTTGGGATCACTTTTTCCCTTCTCAGGTCGTTTTTTTTTTTTTGCATTGAACTACGACTTTATTTAGGGAAGGATCATTCGGTGACAGTCTGCCCTTAGGCCATTGACAAGAAAGTCCGGGCTCTCCCCGAGCCAGCACTCTGTGCCCTCTGATGCACAAGCACGTTGCGCACACAGATGGACAGAAAAAATTAAAATCCCTATCAACATGCTGCATCAAAAAAGACATAAAATTAAGGACTAAAACATCTAGTTCTGAAAAGATAAGGCGCTGCAACGGAACGTGAATTGCCGCGCGAGTTCCATTGGGTGACTAGCTCCATGCAATCGACCTCCATTATCACATGTGACATCCCGCGAAGCTGAGCAAAGATCACACCCTCTTGAAGTGTTAGGAGTTCAGCAATGAAAGGGTCCGAGATCCCCTCTAGCGGCTTGCACCAGGGCCCAATGAAGGATATGAGACCGGGCAACACCTCCAGCTCCTCCTGACAGCGCATCCTGGAACACCGAGCCATCAGTATTGCTGGTGATCCACCCCATGTCGGGGGGATTCCGGCCTTGCCCTGTCTGTACCTTGGCCGACGGGCAGGTAAATAGAGTGTGGACAAGGTTTCATGGATCCATTTGAGTGCTTGCACTGGGCAGAATCCCTCTTGGTCATGAGTCCATTTATTCCTGGAGGTCCATACGTCATGCATGATCGTGATTATCTTGCATCGAGTATCATTAGAGAACATGTCACTGAGCCCAATATCACGTGCCCATGTTAAGGGATGCAGCCTCGGTAGGTGCAGATTGAACCGATCCTTCGCCGCAATCCAGAACCGCTTGGCATGTGAACATGAGATGAGCGCATGCATTAAGTCTTCATTCATGGCCTAATAGATATCGCAGCGGGCGAGTGGCTTGATGTGTCGGTGCTTCAAGGTCATGGAGTCTGGCAAGATGCCACGAAGAACTTTCCACCAAAACACTCCGACCTTCGGCACCACTCGTAACTTCCAAAGTGCAATCCACAACTGTTTATTGGCCGACAAAGAACCCGTAATTGTCAGGAGACGCCATCCTTGTTTATCGAGCATTGCGAGATTGAATAATTGGGGGTCCCGAAAACCCATTCCGCCTTTGATTTTTGGCTCTGTCAGTTTATCCCACTGATACGTCTTCGTCATATCTATAATTTTTTATTGTTCCATGCCAATATTATTCAACTTTCATATACTTTTGGCCACTTTTTATACTATTTTTGGGACAAACATATTGATCCAGTGCCTAGTGCCAGTTCCTGTTTGTTGCATGTTTTATGTTTCACCAAAAATCCATATCAAACGGAGTCCAAACGGGATAAAAACGGACGGAGAATATTTTTGAAATATTTATGATTTTGGGGAAGAAGAATCAACGCGAGACGATGCTCGAGGGGCCCACGAGGCAGGGGGCGCCCCAGGGGGTGGGCGCGCCCCCAACCCTCGTGGACACCCCGTAAGGCGGTTGCTGCTCTTCTTTTGCCGCAAGAAAGCTAATATCCAGAAACAAATCTTGTTGAAGGTTTCAATCCAATCGGAGTTGCGGATCTCCGGGAATATAAGAAATGGTGAAAGGACAGAATCTGGGAGCGCAGAAACAGAGAGAGACAGAGAGACAGATCCAATCTCGGAGGGGCTCTCGCCCCTCCCACACCATGGAGGCCATGGACCAGAGGGGAAACCCTTCTCCCATCTCGGGAGAAGGTCAAGGAAGAAGAATAAGAAGGGGGGCTCTCTCCCCCTCGCTTCCGGTGGTGCCGGAACGCCACCGGGGGCCATCATCATCACCGCGATCTTCACCAACACCTCCATCACCTTCACCAACATCTCCATCACCTTCCCCCATCTATCTACAGCGGTCCACTCTCCCGCAACCCGTTGTACCCTCTACTTGAACATGGTGCTTTATGCTTCATATTATTATCCAATGATGTGTTGCCATCCTATGATGTCTGAGTAGATTTTCGTTGTCCTTTCGGTAATTGGTGAATTGCTATGATTGGTTTAATTTGCTTGTGGTTATACTGCTATCCTTTGGTGCCCATCATATGAGCCCGTGCGTGGATCACACCATAGGGTTAGTTGTATGTTGATAGGACTATGCATTGGAGGGCAAGAGTGACAGAAGCTTCAACCTAGCATAGAAATTGATGCATACGGGATTGAAGGGGGACCAATATATCTTAATGCTATGGTTGGATTTTACTTTAATGAACGTTAGTAGTTGCAGATGCTTGCTAATAATTCCAATCATAAGTGCATAGAATTCCAAGTCAGGGATGACATGCTAGCAGTGGCCTCTCCCACATAAAACTTGCTATCCGTCTAGTAAAGTAGTCAATTGCTTAGGGACAATTCCGCAACTCCTACCATCACTTTTCCACACTCGTTATACTGACTTTATTGCTTCTTTATCTAAACAGCCCCTAGTTTACATTTACGTGCTCTTTATATTCATGCAAACCTAGCCTACAACACCTACAAAGTCCTTCTAGGTTCATACTTGTTTTAGGTAAAGCGAACGTTAAGTGTGCGTAGAGTTGTATCGGTGGTCGATAGAACTTGAGGGAATATTTGTTCTACCTTTAGCTCCTCGTTGGGTTTGACACTCTTACTTATCAAAAGAGGCTACAATTGATCCACTATACTTGTGGGTTATCAAGACCTTTTTCTGGCGCCATTGCCGGGGAGTCATAATGTAGGGTGAATATTCTCGTGTTTGCTTGTTTGCTTTACCACTAAGTAATTTTTATTTGTTGTTCTTAGTTGTTTTCTATCTTTAGTTATGGGTAGGAAACGCAAAATACCAAAAACAATTAGTTGTACCTACTACACCAATGGTTGAAGAACCACTCAAAATCTATCACACTACTGAAGCTTTTTACTTGGATCATCTTTGATCCCTATGTGCTCGTGCTGAAACCCCAACTAGCTTAGTTGAGGTCAAATCTTTAGATGAGCATGCTTGTTATGTGCGACACCGCATATCTGAAAAAATGGAAACTTTTACTGGATCAAATTCATCGTTTGCAATGTTATGCTTGGAATTTATGTGAAATATATGATTTTACTTGTTGTTCTGAAGACCCTAAGAAACACCTTCCCTGCCAATGTGAGTTTAGTGATAATGGAATCGTATCTTCGTATGCTAAGGGTGTTTATAATTACTATGATGTTCAACAAATTAAAGAATTTGTTGCTTTTAAGGGTGCTTATGAAATTGCTTCTTTGATTGGAAAGTATGATGCTACTCTTTACAAATCTGAAAATTTTGCCATACCCAAATATTGTTATGATAATTATGCCTCTAATGCCTATGTTAAACCATATATTGAGGACTCCTCTGCTGTCCAAGAAGAGAATAATATTTTGCAGGAATCTATGGAAGAAGAAAATGATGAAACTGTGAGCCCATTGGATTAAAAAGATGAGGAGGAGAGCGAAGAACAAAAGGAGGAAGAGCGGATTGATCACCCGTGCCCACGATCTAATGAGAGTAACTCTTCAACTCATACATTGTTTAATTCCCCTTCGTGCTTACCGAAGGATGATTGATATGATGATTGTTATGATCCCCTTGATTCTCTTGAAATACCCCTTTTTGATGATGCTTGCTATGCTTGTGGCCATGATGCCAATATGAATGATGCTTATGGAGATGAACTTGCTATAGCTCCTTATGTTAAACATGAAATTGTTGCTATTGCACCCACACATAATAGTCCTATTATCTTTTTAAATTCTCCAAACTACACTATATCGGGGAAGGTTGCTCTTATTAAGGATTATGTTGATGGGTTGCATTTTACCATTGCACATGATGATTTTGATAGATACAATATGCATGTGCTTGCTGCTCCTACTTGCAATTATTATGAGAGAGGAACTATATCTCCACCTCTCTATGTTTCCAACACGATAGAATTGCAAGAAACTGCTTATACTATGCATTGGCCTTTACTTGGTGTGCATGAATTGTTCTTTTATGACATGTTGATGCATAGGAAGAGAGTTAGACTTTGCTGTTGCATGATATATGTTACTTTGTGCTCACTAAATCACAAATCATTGTTAATTAAAATTGGCTTTGATGTACCTTGGGATCCGGGTGGATCCATTACTTGAGCACCTTATGCCTAGCTCAATGGCTTTAAAGAAAGCGATGCCAGGGAGACAACCCGGAAGTTTTAGAGAGTCATTTATTTCAGTTGAGTGCTGGGGAACCCAAAACTTTTCAAAAAAGGAAAGTGAAAGTGAGAAAGAGAAGCATTGTTGAAGTGGGGGAGCTCCTTGAACTTTGTTCATGCTCACGGAAACTTTGTGAATCTTAACTACAGAAACTTTTCATCAAAAATAATTATCCCCTTGTATAATTCCATTGTATTATAAAAATAATGTGCCAAGGTTCGCCTTTAGGATGTTTACAACGCTTGTTGGTTTGTGCGGTGCAGGACAGAAACTTTGCCTGTAGTGCGCGATTTTACATTTTTTACTAGAACGTCAAACGGTTTTGAAACTTTTTGCACTGTATTTCTATACAAATTGTTTATTTTTAAAAAAATTGCAGAAATTTGGGGTACCAGAAGTATGGTGAATGTTCAGATTACTACAGACTGTCCTGTTTAAGACAGATTCTGTTTTTGATGCATAGTTTGCTTGTTTTGATGAAACTATCAATTTCTATCAGTGGATTAATCCATGGAAAGGTTATATTATGTATCTACAATGCAAATAAAAGCATGAATTGGTTTACAATAGTACTTAGAGTAGTGATTTGCTTTATTATACTAACGGATCTTACCGAGTTTTCTGTTGAAGTTTTGTGTGGATGAAGTGTTCGAAGATCGAGAAGGTCTCAATATGAGGAGAAGGAGGAGAGGCAAGAGCTCAAGCTTGGGGATGCCCAAGGCACCCCAAGTAAATATTCAAGGAGACTCAACCGTCTAAGCTTGGGGATGCCCCGGAAGGCATCCCATCTTTATTCAACAAGTATCGGTATGTTTTCGGATTCATTTCATTCATGTGATATGTGCAAATCTTGGAGCATCTTTTGCATTTAATTTTCACTTTTCTTTTATGCATCATGCTAGTATGAGATAGTCCTTGGTTGATTTATAGAATGCTCTTTGCACTTCACTTAAATATTTTGAGTATGGCTTTATAGAATGCTTCATGTGCTTCACTTATATCATTTGAAGTTTGGATTGCATGTTTCTCTTCACATAGAAAACCGCCATTTGTAGAATGCTCTTTTGCTTCACTTATATTTGTTAGAGCGTGGGCATATCTTTTGTAGAAACAATTAAACTCTCTTGCTTCACTTATATCTATTTAGAGAGATGACAGGAATTGGTCATTCACATGGTTAGTCATAAAATCCTACGTAAAACTTGTAGATCACTGAATATGATATGTTTGATTCCTTGCAATAGTTTTGCGATATAGAGATGATAATATGTGGGAGGTTCTAGTAGATGGTTTTGTTTAGTAAGGATATTGGTGTTAAGGTTTGTGATTCCCGAAGCATGCACGTATGGTCTCCTAACTATGTAACCAAATTGGCGTGCGTTGTATTTTGATTGTTTATCTTTGCGTGAAGGTCGGGGGCACGCGATGGTTAACTCCTACCAACCTCCCCCCTAGGAGCATGCATAGTAGTACTTTGCTTCGAGGGCCAATAAACTTTTGCAATAAGTATATGAGTTCTTTATGACTAATGTGAGTCCATGGATTATATGCACTCTTACTGAGGGAGTCCCGGATTAGGGGGTGTCCGGATAGCCGAACTATCACCGTTGGCCGGACTCCTGGACTATGAAGATACAAGATTGAAGACTTCGTCCTGTGTCCGGATGGGACTTTCCTTGGCGTGGAAGGCAAGCTTGGCAATAAGGATATGTAGATCTCCTACCATTGTAACCGACTCTGTGTAACCCTAACCCTCTTCGGTGCCTATATAAACCGGGGGGGTTTAGTCCGTAGGAAAAAACAACAATCATACCATAGGCTAGCTTCTAGGGTTTAGCCTCTCTGATCTCGTGGTAGATCTACTCTTGTACTACCCATATCATCAATATTAATCAAGCAGGAGTAGGGTTTTACCTCCATCGAGAGGGCCCGGACCTGGGTAAAAACATCGTGTCCCATGTCTCATGTTACCATCCGCCTAGACGCACAGCCGGGACCCCCTACCCGAGATCCGCCGGTTTTGACACCGACATTGCTGCTTTCATTGAGAGTTCCTCTGTGTCGTCGCCGTCAGGAAGGATGCCTCATCCCGTCTTTAAAGACGGCACTGTAGCTAAAAAAGCTTTAGCTATCGGCCAAACTCTCCGGCTAGGCAGTTTCCTTATGACCGCCAGTTCGGCCGCCACGCCGGCGATGACTTCTCGGGTCATCGAAAGCAATCTTCACGTTAACTCGGAACTCGCCGAGCAGTTAGATCCAATGGAGCTCTCTTCCTTAAACGAGCTCTTGGATCGCATCGCCGCCCTGTGAGTCGCTACAGACTACGATCAGATTGGGCCTAAACCCGATCTGAGAGAGATTAACTCTCCCCAGGTTACCCACCACGTTGCTATGGTAGAGGAACAATACGGCGACCCTTCTTCTATCTTAAGGACTAGCTATGTCCGGATTCCCGATCCCTCCATGCCGGATTCCCGCGGAAGGGAGGACGCCACTCAAGCCCTGAACCTAAAGTCAGGCAGCGGGCTAGATTCATTGGACAACATCCAAGAATCCAAGCTTCCAAGTTCGGAAACTTCTTGGCCCCTGGGTCTTAGATTGGACGGGGTTCCGAATTTAATTCCACCCGCCCACCCAAACATAAGAGATCTATCCCAAATCCGGCAAGAGCCTGCAGAAACAGTACACCATTACTGGGCCAGATTCCTCCTGGTCATGGACAGGATAAAGGATTGCCGTGAGGAGGACGCAATTACATTCTTCTGCAATAATTGCACGGACAAGGGAATCCTCAACGCCGTAAGTCGTCGTGAAATTACACGCTTCGCTGACTTGGCGTCCATAGTACGAAAGTACTGTGAGATGGAAAGCGCCTGGAAAACCAAAATCAATTTTTGGGACAATCCGGCCCTGAATACAACCCCAGTCCGAAATAAAAGGGTGCATCATCGCCAGGCACCTGGGTTAAATACCAAAAAGCAAAAACCCTCTATAGGGCATGGAACCGTACTGGAGGGATGGCTCAATGGACCCTGCAAAATTCATAGTACAGAGGGCGCCACTCCAACTCATAGCCTTAGAGCATGTTGGATACTACGACAGGTGGCCAAAAGTGGCGAAGAGCTTCTAACTCCAGAGCATCAGTCCAAGGATACCAGTATAGTATTAACAGTCTTCGAGGCTTTCACATCAAATACTATGCAGAAACGAACACTCCGCAGCCTCGCCGAAGTCTACCAAGTAGCAACAATAAACCCATGGAGTGACACGGCTATTACCTTTAATGCCAGTGACGAGCCTAAATTCCGAACAGCCTGAGCACCAGCCGCATTGGTCCTCAGTCCAATAGTGGACGGCTTTCGCCTTACCAAGGTACTCATGGACGGTGGCAGCGGATTGAACCTCATTTACGAGGAAACCCTCCGAAAAATGGAAATAGACTGGAGCCACATTAAGCGAAGCAGCACAACCTTTAGAGGAATAATCCCCAGTCGGGAAGCATGCTGTACAGGAAAAATCACACTGGATGTGGTGTTCGGCACGCCAGATAATTACAGGTCTGAGGAGGTCACGTTCCAAGTGGCCCTGTTCAGCAGCGGATATCACGCTCTATTAGGGCGAGAGGCATTCACAATTTTTCAAGCTATACCCCATTACGGGTACATGAAGCTCAAAATGCTCGGGCCCAACGGAATCATCACTCTTGCTAGTGACCCGTACATAGCACTCCGCACCGAAAATAAGACAGCCGCACTGGCCCTTGAGGCACTATCCGAAGCCCTAGCGGCCGAGGAACTCACTACGCTGCGCTCCACGGTGAATAGGGACAATGTGATACTCGATAAGAGATCCAAGTCCACCTCCTTTAAACCAGCGGACAAAATAGTCAAATTCCAAGTCCATCCAACGGACCCTACAAAAACGGCCTCCATCAGGGCACAATTAAACCCTGATGTAGACGCCGCACTATGAGAATTCCTACGCGAAAATTGGGGCATTTTTGCCTGGCACCCTTCAGACATGCCAGGAATCCCACGCCGGCTGGCCGAGCACAGCCTAAACATCCTAAAAGGATTCAAGCCAGTCAAACAGGCTCTTCGGTGTTTCTCCGAACCCAAGAGACAGGCCATGGGGGAGGAGCTAGCCAAATTATTGGAGGCCGGATTCATCAGAGATATAAAACATCCGGACTGGCTAGCAAACCTGGTGATGGTACCAAAGAAGGACAAATCCTGGCGCCTATGCGTCGATTTTAAGGACCTCAACAAGGCTTGCCCAAAGGATCCCTTCCCACTCCCCCGCATCGATCAAATTATCGACGCTACCGCAGGACACGATTCATTGTGTTTCCTTGACGCATACTCCGGCTACCACCAAATTAAGATGGCAGAGCCTGACCAGGTCGCAATGGCATTCATCACCCCATACGGCCCATTCTTCTTCAACACAATGCCCTTTGGGCTCAAAAACGCCGGTGCAACATATCAGCGCATGATTCAGACATGTCTGGCAAACCAGATCGGCAAAACAGTGGAGGCATACGTAGACGATGTGGTCGTTAAAACCAGGCACGTCGAAACTCTAGTAGATGATTTCAGGCTCACGTTCGATAATCTCCGAACATATGACATTAAGCTTAAACCGGAAAAATGCGTTTTCGGCGTACCAGCCGGAAAGCTCTTGGGCTTCATTGTATCCGGTAGAGGAATTGAAGCAAACCCAGCCAAGATCCGAGCTCTGTCACAATTGGATATCCCAAAGGACCTCAAACAAATACAAAAATTAACGGGATGTGTGGCGGCTTTAAGCCGCTTTATCTCCCGTTTAGGAGAAAAGGCATTACCCCTTTGTCGCCTCCTCCGACGCACCGAACACTTCGAGTGGACGGATGCCGCCACGGCCGGACTCGAAGAAATAAAAGCCATATTGGCAACAAACCGGTCCTGGCCGCGCCCAATATGGGCGAACCAATGATATTATATATCACGGCAACTCATCAAGTTGTGAGCGCAGTGCTCGTTATTGAATGAGAAACGGACGGACACAAGTTCCCCCTTCAAAAACCAGTTTACTACGTGTCCACTGTCCTAACTCCATGCAAGTCACGGTACCCGCATTATCAAAAGATAGCGTATGCGGTGTTCATGGCATCTCGGAAGCTGCGACACTACTTTCAAGAGTGTTCGATAACAGTAGCCTCCGAAGTACCTCTTAATGACATTATAAACAACCGCGACGCGATGGGCCGGATTGCCAAATGGGCCATTGAGCTCCTCCCGTTCGACATAACCTATAAGCCACGGTGAGCTATTAAGTCGCAAGTCTTGGCCGACTTCGTCGCCGAATGGACTGAAGCCGAACTCCCTAAAGAGTACGGCGCATATTCCAACTGGATCATGCACTTCGACGGCTCCAAAATGTTGGCCGGTCTGGGGGCTGGCGTCGTGTTGACGTCCCCAACCGGAGATACGGTTCAATACGTACTCCAGATAATGTATACGGACTCCAACAACACAGCCGAATACGAGGCCCTCCTACACAGCCTCCGGATGGCAGTCTCCATGGGCATTCAACGCCTAGAGGTGCGCGGGGACTCGAACCTCGCGATATCCCAAATAAATAGGGACTTCGATGCCAAGGATCCGAAAATGGCAGCTTATCGCAACGCCGTCCTAAAAATGTGAGCTTGGTTTGAAGGGCTCGAATTTCACCATATAGCCCGGGATAACAACCAGGCAGCAGACGTATTGGCGCGCATTGGCGCAAAGCGCGATGCCGTCCCTCCCAACATCTTCCTAGAGAGGCTATTCAAGCCATCCGTACTATGGGAGGAGGAATCCAGAAATAACAATCCGGACCCAACTGCACTGCCCGACACCGAACATTCTGACACAATTGGTGGTTCTGCCAATGAAGTAACATCTTCAGCCCACGTAATAATGGCAGTCATTGCCCCATGGATGGAACCATTCCTAGCCTACCTAACCAGGCAGGAACTTCCGAGGACCAAAACAAGGCCCGCTGCATAGTGCGGCGATCTAAAGCCTATAAGGTCCATGAGGGAGAGCTTTACAAGAAAAGCACAACCGGAGTCCTTCAAAGGTGTATCTCCGAAGAGGAAGGGTGGAATCTTCTGGCTGAAATTCATGCCGGACTAGGCGGGTACCACGTCGCAGCCCGGGCCCTTGTAGGCAAGGCCTTCTGTACATGATTTTATTGGCCGACGGCCCGGGCAAATGCTCAGGACTTAGTCCAACGATGTGTCGGTTGCCAGCTCTTTGCTAATCAAAGCCACATGCCACCCACCACCCTCAAAACTATACCCATAACCTGGCCCTTCGCGGTCTGGGGGCTTGACATGGTTGGACCCCTTAAAGGAGGAACCTACAAGCAAAAATACCTACTGGTCATGGTGGATACATTCACCAAATGGATAGAGGCCAAACCTGTTAAGACGGCCGAATCCGGACCGGTGATAGACTTTATATCAGGGGTCGTACACCGTTACGGCGTCCCCCATAGCATCATCACTGATAACGGCACTAACTTTACGGCCGACGAGGTCAAACTCTGGTGCAAAAACATGGGTATCAAGCTCGACTATGCTTCGGTCTATCACCCTCAAACTAACGGTCAAGTCGAGCGAGCAAATGGTCTAATCATGAGCGGCATCAAACCCAGATTAGTGCGGTCCCTCAAGGAATCTAACACGCACTGGGTAGAGGAGCTCGACTCTGTACTCTGGGGGCTGTGGACCACTCTGAATCGTACCACCGGATTCACACCATTCTTTATGTTATACGGCGCAGAGGCAGTTCTGCCATGTGACATAATTCATGACTCACCTCGCATGCGCATGTACGAAGAAAGAGAAGCCGAGCTCGATCGGCAGGATAGTTTGGACGCATTGGAGGAGGAGCGTGACGTGGCAAAAGCCCGTTCCGCATTTTATCAACAACAAGCTCGAAGATATCAAAGCAGAGAAGTATGGGCCAAAACTTACAATGTTGGCAAGTTAGTTCTACACCTGCTGGACAAGAAAAAGGACAAACTAAAGCCCAAATGGGAAGGTCCCTTTATCATCAACCAAGTCCTGACCGGTGGAGCGCACCATCTGCGAGATGCATTGGATAACCGACTCGAGCCGAACCCATGGAACGCAGCCCGTCTCCGAAGATTCTACGCCTAGCGCCGGATTCTGAGTTCGTCTCCTTCCTCCATCTATATTTTACATATTAGTTGTCTTGTGTTTCTCTCCTTCTCCCTCCTTTTCTATTACAGCCTTTGAAAGCTTGTTCGCGCATTGTTCGCAAACACTTGACGCGCTATCCGCGCTCATTATACCTGGGGGCTTCTTTAACAGAAGTTTATTTATACGGGCTTCATGCCCAACACATGTGTCACACTTCCGCATGTACCTTTTATTCACCATTATATGCATCGATATGACTTAAGTTTTGGCCAAGCTGGGTTGCCTGGCTCCTGTGCTTACCCCTACGTTCCCGATTGTTCGGCTAGGCGGTAAAGGGAGCACCTCTGCGATTGTTACTGCCGGGTCAGCCGGATGTGTACCTCGGACTGGGTGAAGCCGAAAGCTAGCGTTCTTAAGAGAATATTCGGTTGGTGAACTAAAAGATGATTTCTTACCTATTTATTTATCTGCCCCCAGATGTTTTTCTGCTCTTTTCGCAGTCCGGACATGCACTTTAGGAACCCCTAATGGAACTATTCTCCCTGGAAGATGTTTCTTACTAACCATGTAATATAACATAACTAGTTGGGCACTTGTCTGATAAAGCACTAATGACCCCTACGCCTAGTCTCCACGCATGCCCTGGTTCTTATATAACCGTGAGGGTATTCGGACACACTCCGGACTATTGGGTCCCGAGGTTGAAGCGAAAAGGTCCGCTATGACAAATGATCTACAATCCGGCTAGAAGGCATTTTACATGTCATCTTTAATTACATAGTCAATCTGACTGATTGTATTCCTCTTCAATGCCATCTAATAGGCTGTCTAGTTTACAGTCCTGCTGGGAATACTTTGCGGCCAACTCTACTTGGCCGTACACTAAGCTCACAGGGATCTCCTTCCCATCGGGCCCCGCAGGTCCGACCTAGGCCATGTGGTTTGGGTCAGCCTTCGTGTACCGCATCTTCACCATGGCCCAGGCTTCCCTGCCACCTTGACGGCATGCATATATCTTCCATAATCGGAAGCGTCACGGCGCTCCCTAAAGCCTCTCTGCAAGCTCTCCAAGGCCTTCGGGCGGGGAAAGAGATGGCCACAAGGCCTGGGCGACGCCTTTCATCACCTGCCGAACTCGTTCGTGCAATTGTAAGAGCTCGGGAAGAAGGTCACCCGTAGAACCGGGCATTTCCTCTGCAGGACGTCCTGTGAGCATATCTATAGATATAACTCTGTTAGTCGACTTCCTCGCCGAACTCTTTTTTCAAAAGTTCGTTCAAGCACTTACTAAAAATGCCGCGTCGAAGCCGCCGATTCTCCTTAACGGAGTCAGACTGCTGGGCACGAACATCCTTTAGTTCCTCACCCAGCTGGGCGTTGGCATCTTGGAGATTATTTTTCTCTTGCCTCACCCTTGTAAGCACATTCTCGTCGGCCTTTAACCGGCGCATGAGATGTTGCTTGTCCGGATCTATCCCGGCGCCATCTGCAATATTATTGTCAGACTTCTACACATGCCGCACTTCACAAATTACTTATCTTTTGAAGCATATACTACCAGAGGGGGTCTCTTTGGCTTCCCCCGCTGCGGCTAGTGCGGCCTCAAGTTGGGCTTTGCACTCCTCCAGCTCCTGGGACAGTTGGGTATTCTTTTCTGTAAGATCCTGCACAATAAATGATCCTTAAATCAGTTATTCTAACTATTTCAAGTCTCGGGGGCTACTGGCACATATAACTGTCAAATTTTCTCACCCGTATGTCTTTTACATACTGCTCCGTGGCTCTGGCTAGACCATTTTGAGTGGCACGGAGGTGCGCATCTCCTAAATTGAAGGCATCCAATGCCTCCGGGGAGAAACACGTGTCACGAAGAATTGTCCGGCAACGCCTGTGATTCATGGTACTCTCCACCTCGGAATTGGTGGAAGATAACCTGTCGGCATCCTCTGTCGAAGGAGCATCCGACGCATGCCTCATGTTTGCCTCCGCTTCTGGACCTGGCTTTGGAGCCTGGCGAGCGGAGGATTGATGGGCAACCTCTCCGGATACAGTCCAGCGAGCGCTCTTCTTCCTGGAAAAGCACGAGCATTAGTATGCCTCCCGGGAATAAAACTTGGGATTAAGATGATGCGCCATACCGTTGCACCGGTGTTTCAATCTGGACTGCACTTCTTTTCGGCCTGTTGGGCCTGGTTGTCCCTTGTTGACTAGCCGTCGCAGGCTCGGCCTTTCGCCTCAAGGACTTCCCCTGCGAAACACCATTGGTATACGGTGATCAAAAACAAGCACGGATGGGTCATTTACAAAGTATTGGGACTTCGGTCTCAGTTACCTGCGAGGCTGGAAGTATTCCGGGGTAATCGGCCGTAATGGCGACCAAGGCATTATCGATGCTCAGTTGGTGAAATACCCCGTCGATCAGCTCCACCGATATGTCCGGATCCTCTTGGGAGGTCGGATCGAGGAATAGTTCCGGATCCTCGGGTTGTGGAGGCGGGCTGTTTATATCCTTTACGGCTCGGCGCAGTTCCTGCGCCGAAATCACAAAATGAGATACTTGACTATGGGAGTACGGATCGGATAGGCAAAAATAAATGTCCACTTACCCAACTTGGAGGGTTGTGCATAGAAAATCCGTTCTGTGGATTGACACGGAGAAATTCCTCCTCTTCTCCCTTGTACAATGCGGACAAGATCTTCATCAGATCGGCGACCGATCCCGGCCCTTTACGTCCGCAGCGGGTGGCATCATCCTCCCTGTTGAAATCCCACATGGGGTGGCCTCTATACTGGAGTGGCTGCACCCCCTGCATAATGCATGTGGCCATGACTCCGATCATGGTCAGTCCGGAATGAGCTAACAACCTTATTCGGCTCATCGGGTAAAGGATGTCCCTGTCATTTTCCCTCTGAGGGCTCCGTGGACGCCAGCTTAGGCGTTTCTTCAAAGGAGCGTTATTGAACTCAGGGAGGCCGATCCGAACAGGGTCCGGCAGGGGGACATCTTCTATATAAAACCATTCCGAAGGCCAGTCTTCAGACGCCTTCTTTGGGGTTCCGGATAGATATCCGGTCCCGGCGATGCGCCATAGTTCGGCTCTGCCCACTTGATATATTGACCCCTCTTGAGAACGGGGTACAAGGCAGAACAGCTTCTTCCACAGCGCAAAATGAGCCTCGATGCCCAAAAACAACTCGCAAAGGGCCACGAAGCCCGCAATATGCAGAATGGAGGTAGGCGTAAGGTTGTGCAACTAGAGGCCGTAGAACTCCAGGAGCCCCAGGAGAAACGGATGAATTGGAAATCCAAGCCCACTTATCAAATAAGAGACAAGGCATACCCGCTCTCCTTTGGAGGGGCTGGGGACGCTCTCCGCTTGCTTTCCGCCCTCGTAGGTGGTGAGTCCGGCTCGAACCGGAACCATGAAGGCTGGGGGAAGAAATCCCTTGGTTTGGAGCGTCACTAACTTACTGTGCGGGACGGAGCATCTCTCCCAATCTCCAGGCTGGGGGCTGGAAGGGCAAGAGGAGGAGCCGCGTCGACTGTCCATGATGGAATGGATTTCTGTTAGATGCGCTCTGATGAATGCTCGTGAAGGGAGGATGGTGTGATTCGGATCTAGATCCTCGTCCCTTTTATAGGCAGCTCATTTGCGCAGCTAGGGGGTAAAATGTAAAAATACCCTGGCTTTTCGCATTCGTTCGACACGTGGAAGATGGCCATTATTGGGCGTGGAAGCCGAGGAGCACAATATTTACAAGAAGCCGGACGCTATTCAAACAGGTACACAGGATTTGGAGAAGAACCCGCCTTGCAATGCCGAAGACAATCTACGCGCCGGACTCATCGCCGTTGAAGCCTGATTCGGGGGCTACTGAGGGAGTCCCGGATTAGGGGGTGTCCGGATAGCCGAACTATCACCGTTGGCCGGACTCCTGGACTATGAAGATACAAGATTGAAGACTTTGTCCCGTGTCCGGATGGGACTTTCCTTGGCATGGAAGGCAAGCTTGGCGATACGGATATGTAGATCTCCTACCATTGTAACCGACTCTGTGTAACCCTAACCCTCTTCGGTGCCTATATAAACCGGAGGGTTTTAGTCCATAGGAAAAAACAACAATCATACCATAGGCTAGCTTCTAGGGTTTAGCCTCTCTGATCTCGTGGTAGATCTACTCTTGTACTACCCATATCATCAATAATAATCAAGCAGGAGTAGGGTTTTACCTCCATCGAGAGGGCCCGAACTTGGGTAAAAACATCGTGTCCCATGTCTCCTGTTACCATCCGCCTAGACGCACAGTATAGGACCCCCTACCCGAGATCCACCGGTTTTCACACCAACACTTACCCTTCCATCATTGCTAGCCTCTTCGGTACCATGCATTGCCCTTTCTCACCTCGAGAGTTGGTGCAAACTTCGTCGGTGCATCCAAACCCCATGATACGATACGCTCTATCACACATAAGCCTCCTTATATCTTCCTCAAAACAGCCACCATACCTACCTATTATGGCATTTCCATAGCCATTCCGAGATATATTGTCATGCAACTTCCATCATCATCATATACATGACTTGAGCATTCATTGTCATATTGCCTTGCATGATCATAAGACAGCTAGCATGATGTTTTCATGGCTTGTCCGTTTTTTGATATCTTCGCTATGCTAGATCATTGCACATCCCGGTACACCGCCGGAGGCAATCATATAGAGTCATATTTTTGTTCTAGTATCGAGTTGTAATATTGAGTTGTAAGTAAATAAAAATGTGATGGTCATCATTATTAGAGCATTGCCCTAGTGAGGAAAGGATGATGGAGACTATGATTCCCCCACAAGTCGGGATGAGTCTCCGAACTTTATGAAAAATAAAAGAGGCCAAAGAAGCCCAAATAAAAAAAGAGGCCAAAGAAGCCCACCAAAAAATAAAAAAAGAATAGAAAACAAAAAAATGAGAGAAAAAGAGAGAAGGGGCAATGTTACTATCCTTTTACCACACTTGTGCTTCAAAATAGCACCATGTTCTTCATATAGAGAGTATACTAGTGGGAATTTTCATTATAGAACTTGGCTTGTATATTCCGATGATGGGCTTCCTCAAACGCTCGTGGTCTTGTTGAGCAAGCAAGTTGGATGCACACCCACTTAGTTTCAGTTTGAGCTTTCATACACTTATAGCTCTAGTGCATCCGTTGCATGGCAATCCCTACTCCTCGCGTTGACATCAATTGATGGGCATCTCCATAGCCCGTTGATTAGCCGCCTCGATGTGAGACTTTCTCCCTTTTTGTCTTCTCCACACAACCTCCACCATCATACTCTATTCCACCTGTAGTGCTATATCCATGGCTTGCGCTCATGTATTGCGTAAGGGTTGAAAAGGCTGAAGCACGTTAAAAAGTATGAACCGATTGCTTGGCTGACACCGGGATGAGCATGAGGGGTACCTTGTGTTAAGAAAAGGGAGCATACTGTTGGGGAACGTAGCAGAAATTCAAAATTTTTCCCTACGCGTCACCAAGATCTATCTATGGAGAAACCAGCAACGAGTAGAAAGGAGAGTGCATCTACATACCCTTGTAGATCGCTAAGCGGAAGCGTTCAAGTGAACGGGGTTGATGGAGTCGTACTCGTCGTGATTCAGATCACCGATGATCCTAGTGCCGAACGGACGGCACCTCCGCGTTCAACACACGTACAGCTCGACGATGTCTCCCATGCCTTGATCCAGCAAGGAGAGAGGGAGAGGTTGAGGAAGACTCCATCCAGCAGCAGCACAACGGCGTGGTGGTGATGGAGGAGCGTGGCAATCCTGCAGGGCTTCGCCAAGCACCTACGGGAGAGGAGGAGGTGTCACGGGAGGGAGGGAGGCGCCAAGGGCTCAGGTATGGATGCCCTCCCTCCCCTCCACTATATATAGGGGCAGGGGAGAGGGGGGAGGCGCAGCCTTGCCCCCTCCTCCAAGGAAGGGGTGCGGCTAAGGAGGGGGGAGGAGTCCATCCTCCCCAAGGCACCTCAGAGGTGCCTTCCCCCTTTAGGACTCTCCCCTTTTTCCTTTATCTTGGCGCATGGGCCTCTAGGGGCTGGTGCCCTTGGCCCATGTAGGCAAGGGCGCACCCCCTACAGCCCATGTGGCCCCCCGGGGCAGGTGGCCCCACCCGGTGGGCCCCCGGGACCCTTCCGGTGGTCCCGGTACAATACCGATGACCCCGAAACTTGTCCCGATGGCCGAAACAGGACTTCCTATATATAAATCTTTACCTCTGGACCATTCCGGAACTCCTCGTGACGTCCGGGATCTCATCCGGGACTCCGAACAACATTCGGTAACCACATACAAGCTTCCTTTATAACCCTAGCGTCATCGAACCTTAAGTGTGTAGACCCTACGGGTTCGGGAGACATGTAGTCATGACCGAGATGTTCTCCGGTCAATAACCAACAGCGGGATCTGGATACCCATGTTGGCTCCCACATGTTCCACGATGATCTCATCGGATGAACCACGATGTCAAGGACTCAATCGATCCCGTATACAATTCCCTTTGTCTAGCGGTATGGTACTTGCCCGAGATTCGATCGTCGGTATACCGATACCTTGTTCAATCTCGTTACCGGCAAGTCTCTTTACTCATTCCGTAACACATCATCCCGTGATCAACCCCTTGGTCACATTGTGCACATTATGATGATGTCCTACCGAGTGGGCCCAGAGATACCTCTCCGTTTCCACGGAGTGACAAAATCCCAATCTCGATTCGTGCCAACCCAACAGACACTTTCAGAGATACCCGTAGTGTACCTTTATAGCCACCCAGTTACGTTGTGACGTTTGGCACACCCAAAGCACTCCTACGGTATCCGGGAGTTGCACAATCTCATGGTCTAAGGAAATGATACTTGACATTAGAAAAGCTTTAGCATACGAACTACATGATCTTGTGCTAGGCTTAGGATTGGGTCTTGTCCATCACATCATTCTCCTAATGATGTGATCCCGTTATCAACGACATCCAATGTCCATGGTCAGGAAACCGTAACCATCTATTGATCAACGAGCTAGTCAACTAGAGGCTTACTAGGGACATGGTGTTGTCTATGTATCCACACATGTATATGAGTTTCCTATCAATACAATTCTAGCATGGATAATAAACGATTATCATGAACAAGGAAATATAATAATAATCAATTTATTATTGCCTCTAGGGCATATTTCCAACAGTCTCCCACTTGCACTAGAGTCAATAATCTAGTTCACATCGATATGTGATTAACACTCAAGGTCACATCCCCATGTGACTAACACCCAAAGAGTTTACTAGAGTCAATAATCTAGTTCACATTTACCATGTGATTAACACTCGATGAGTTCTAGGTTTGATCATGTTATGCTTGTGAGAGAGGTTATAGTCAACGGGTATGAACCTTTCAGATCCGTGTGTGCTTTACAAATCTTTATGTCATCTCCTAGATGCAGCTACCACGTTCTATTTGGAGCTATTCCAAATAACTGTTCTACTTGGATCTATTCTAAATTGTTGCTCCATTATACGTATCCGGTATCTCTACTCAGAGCTATCCGGATAGGTGTTAAGCTTGCATCGACGTAACCCTTTACGACGAACTCTTTTACCACCTCCATAATTGAGAAAATTCCTTAGTCCACTAGTTACTAAGGATAACTTTGACCGCTGTCCTGTGATCCATTCTTGGATCACTCTTGTACCCCTTGACTGACTCATGGTAAAGCACACTTCAGGTGCGGTACACAGCATAGCATACTGTAGAGCCTACGTCTTATGCATAGGGGACGACCTTAGTCCTTTCTCTCTATTCTGCCATGGTCGAGCTTTAAGTCTTAACTTCATACCTTACAACTCAGGCAAGAACTCCTTCTTTGACTGATCCATCTTGAACACCTTCAAGATCATGTCAAGGCATGTGCTCATTTGAAAGTACTATTAAGCGTTTTGATCTATCCTTATAGATCTTGATGCTCAATGTTCAAGTAGCTTAATCCAGGTTTTCCATTGAAAACACTTTCCAAATAACCCTATATGCTTTCCAGAAATTCTACGTCATTTCTGATCATTAATATGTCAACAACATATACTCATCAGAAATTCTATAGTGCTCCCACTCACTTCTTTGGAAATACAAGTTTCTCATAAACTTTGTATACACCCAAAATCTTTGATCATCATCAAAGCATACATTCCAACTCCGAGATGTTCACTCTAGTCCTCAGAAGGATTGCTGGAGCTTAGCATATTTCAGGATGGACAAAACCTTCCGGTTGTATCACATACAACCTTTCCTCAAAAATCGTCGAGGAAACAATGTTTTGACATCCTATCTGCAAGATTTCATAAATAATGCAGTAATTGCTAATATAATTCCAACAGACTCTTAGCATCGCTACGAGTGAGAAAGTCTCATCGTAGTCAACTCCTTGAACTTGTCGAAAAACATCTTAACGACAAGTCGAGCTTTCTCAATGGTGACACTTACCATCATTGTCTGTCTTCCTTTCAAAATCCATATGTACCTAACAGCCTTACGACCATCAAGTAGTTCTTCCAAAGTCTACACTTTGTTTTCATACATGGATCCTCTCTCGGGTTTTATGGCCTTGAGCCATTTATCGGAATCCGGGCCCACCATCGCTTCTCCATAGCTCGTAGGTTCATTGTTGTCTAGCAACATGACTTCCAAGACAGGATTACCGTACCACTCTGAAGTAGTACGTATCCTTGTCACCCTACGAGGTACGGCAGTGATTTGATCCGAAACTTCATGATCAATATCATAAGCTTCCACTTCAATTGGTGTAGGTGCCACGGGAACAACTTCCTGTGCCCTGCTACACACTGGTTGAAGTGATGGTTCAATAACCATATCAAGTCTCCACCATCCTCCCACTCAACTCTTTCGAGAGAAACCTTTCCTCGAGAAAGGACCCGATTCAAGAAACAATCCATATTGCTTTCGGATCTGAATTAGGAGGTATACCCAACTGTTTTGGGTGTCCTATGAAGATGCATTTTATCCGCTTTGGGTTCGAGCTTATCAACCTGAAACTTTTTCACATAAGCGTCGCAGCCCCAAACCTTTAAGAAATGACAGCATAGGTTTCTCTAAACCGGTGTCATCTCAACGGAATTACGTGGTACCCTATTAAAGTGAGTGCGGATGTCTCTAATGCCTAACCCATGAACGATAGTGGTAATTCGATAAGAGACATCATGGTACCCACCATATCCAATAGGGTGCAACTATGATGTTCGGACACACCATCACACTATGGTGTTCCAGGCGGTATTAATTGTAAAACAATTTCCACAATGTCTTAATTGCGTGCCAAAACTCGTAACTCAGATATTCATCTCTATGATCATATCATAGACATTTTATCCTCTTGTCACAATGATCTTCAACTTCACTCTGAAATTACTTGAACCATTCAATAATTCAGACTTGTGTTTCATCAAGTAAATATTCTCAACATCTACTCGAATCATCTGTGAAGTAAGAACATAACGATATTCACTGCATGCCTCAGCACTCATTGGACTGCACACATCAAAATGTGTTGCTTCCAACAAGTTGCTATCTTGTTCCATTTTACTGAAACCGAGGCTTTTCAGTCATCTTGCCTATGTGGTATGATTTGCATATCTCAAGTGATCCAAAATCAAGTGAGTCCAAACGATCCATCTGCATGGAGTTTCTTCATGCGTATACACCAATAGACATGGTTCGCATGTCTCAAACTTTTCAAAAATGAGTGAGTCCAAAGATCCATCAACATGGAGCTTCTTCATGCGTTTTAAACCAATATGACTTACATGGCAGTGCCACCAGTAAGTGGTACTATCATTACTATCTTTTGGCATGAAAATGTGTATCACTACGATCGAGATCCAATCAACCATTCAGGTTTAATGCTAATCTTGATGGTAGAGGGAGCGTGCGATGTTTGATTACATCAAACTTGGAAACACTTCCAACATATATCGTCAGCTCACTTTTAGCTAGTCTCCGTTTATTCCGTAGCCTTTTGTTTCGAGTTACTAACACTTAGCAACCGAACCGGTATCTAATACCCTGGTGCTACTAGGAGTACTAGCAAAGTACACATTAACACAATGTATATCCAATATACTTCTATCGACCTTGCCAGCCTTCTTATCTACCAAGTATCTAGGGTAATTCTGCTCTAGTGGTTGTTCCCCTTATTACAGAAGCACTTAGTCTCGGGTTTGGGTTTGACCTTGGGTTTCTTCACCAGAGCAGCAGCTGATTTGCCGTTTCATGAAGTATCCCTTCTTGCCCTTGCCCTTCTTGAAACTAGTGGTTTCACCAACCATCAACAATTGATGCTCCTTCTTGATTTCTACTTTCGCGGTGTCAAACATCGCGAGTACCTCAAGGATCATCATATCTATCCCTGATATGTTATAGTTCATCACGAAGCTCTAACAGCTTGGTGGCAATGACTTTGGAGAACCATCACTGTCTTATCTGGAAGATCAACTCCCACTCGATTCAAATGATTGTTGTACTCAGACAATCTGAGCACAAGCTCAACAATTGAGCTTTTCTCCTTAGTTTGCAGGTTAAGAAAGTCATCGGAGGTCTTATACCTCTTGACATGGGCACGAGCCTGAAATCCCAATTTCAGCCCTCAAAACATCTCATATGTTTTGCGATGTTTCAAAAACGTCTTTGGTGCCTCAACTCTAAACCGTTTAACTGAACTATCACGTAGTTATCAAAACGTGTATGTCAGATGTTCGCAACAACCACAGACAACGTTCGAGGTTCAGCACACTGAGCGGTGCATTAAGGACATAAGCCTTCTATGAAGCAATGAGGACAATCTTCAGTTTACGGACCTAGTCCGCATAATTGCTACTATCAACTTTCAACTAATTTTTCTCTAGGAACATATCTAAACAGTAGAACTATAGCGTGAGCTACGACATAATTTGCAAAAACCTTTTGACTATGTTCAGGATAATTAAGTTCATCTTATGAACTCCCACTCAGATAGACATCCCTCTAGTCATCTAAGTGATTACATGATCCGAGTCAAACTAGGCCGTGTCCGATCATCACGTGAGACGGACTAGTCATCATCGGTGAACATCTTCATGTTGATCATATCTTCTATACGACTCATGTTCGACCTTTCGGTCTCCGTGTTCCGAGGCCATGTCTGTACATGCTAGGCTCGTCAAGTTAACCCTAAGTGTTTTGCATGTGTTCCGAGGCCATGTCTGTACATGCTAGGCTCGTCAACACCCGTTGTATTTGAACGTCTGAATAAAACACCCGATCATCACGTGATGTTTTGAAACAGCGAACTGTCGCAACGGTGCACAGTTAGGGGAGAACACTTCTTGAAATTGTTGTAAGGGATCATCTTATTTACTACCGTCGTTCTAAGAAAATAAGATGTATAAACATGATAAACATCACATGCAATCAAATAGTGACATGATATGGCCATCATCACTTTGCTCCTTTTGATCTCCATCTTCGGGGCTCCATGATCATCATCGTCACCGGCATGACACCATGATCTCCATCATCATGATCTCCATCATCGTGTCTTCATGAAGTTGCCTCGCCAACTATTACTTCTACTACTATGGCTAACGGTTAGCAATAAAGTAAAGTAATTACATGACGTTTAAGTTGACACGCAGGTCACAAATAAATAAAGACAACTCCTATGGCTCCTGCCGGTTGTCATACCCATCGACATGCAAGTTGTGATTCCTATTACAAGAACATGATCAATCTCATACATCACATATATCATTCATCACATCCTTTTTGGCCATATCACATCACATAGCATACCCTGCAAAAACAAGTTAGACGTCCTCTAATTGTTGTTTGCATGTTTTACGTGGCTGCTATGGGTTTCTAGCAAGAACGTTTCTTACCTACGCATGAACCACAACGTGATATGCCAATTGCTATTTACCCTTCATAAGGACCCTTTTCATCGAATCCGATCCGACTAAAGTGGGAGAGACAGACACCCGCCAGCCACCTTATGCAACTAGTGCATGTTTGTCGGTGGAACCGGTCTCACGTAAGCGTACGTGTAAGGTTGGTCCGGGCCGCTTCATCCCACGATGCCGCCGAATCAAGATAAGACTAGTAACGGCAAGCATATTGAACAATATCGACGCCCACAACTACTTTGTGTTCTACTCGTGCAAAGAATCTACGCAATAGACCTAGCTCATGATGCCACTGTTGGGGAACGTAGCAGAAATTCAAAATTTTTCCCTACGCGTCACCAAGATCTATCTATGGAGAAACCAGCAACGAGTAGAAAGGAGAGTGCATCTACATACCCTTGTAGATCGCTAAGCGGAAGCGTTCAAGTGAACGGGGTTGATGGAGTCGTACTCGTCGTGATTCAGATCACCGATGATCCTAGTGCCGAACGGACGGCACCTCCGCGTTCAACACACGTACAGCTCGACGATGTCTCCCATGCCTTGATCCAGCAAGGAGAGAGGGAGAGGTTGAGGAAGACTCCATCCAGCAGCAGCACAACGGCGTGGTGGTGATGGAGGAGCGTGGCAATCCTGCAGGGCTTCGCCAAGCACCTACGGGAGAGGAGGAGGTGTCACGGGAGGGAGGGAGGCGCCAAGGGCTCAGGTATGGATGCCCTCCCTCCCCTCCACTATATATAGGGGCAGGGGAGAAGGGGGAGGCGAAGCCTTGCCCCCTACTCCAAGAAAGGGGTGCGGCTAAGGAGGGGGGAGGAGTCCATCCTCCCCAAGGCACCTCGGAGGTGCCTTCCCCCTTTAGGACTCTCCCCTTTTTCCTTTATCTTGGCGCATGGGCCTCTAGGGGCTGGTGCCCTTGGCCCATGTAGGCCAAGGCGCACCCCCTACAGCCCATGTGGCCCCCCGGGGCAGGTGGCCCCACCCGGTGGGCCCCCGGGACCCTTCCGGTGGTCCCGGTACAATACCGATGACCCCGAAACTTGTCCCGATGGCCGAAACAGGACTTCCTATATATAAATCTTTACCTCCGGACCATTCCGGAACTCCTCGTGACGTCCGGGATCTCATCCGGGACTCCGAACAACATTCGGTAACCACATACAAGCTTCCTTTATAACCCTAGCGTCATCGAACCTTAAGTGTGTAGACCCTACGGGTTCGGGAGACATGCAGACATGACCGAGACGTTCTCCGGTCAATAACCAACAGCGGGATCTGGATACCCATGTTGGCTCCCACATGTTCCACGATGATCTCATCGGATGAACCACGATGTCAAGGACTCAATCAATCCCGTATACAATTCCCTTTGTCTAGCGGTATGGTACTTGCCCGAGATTCGATCGTCGGTATACCGATACCCTGTTCAATCTCGTTACCGGCAAGTCTCTTTACTCGTTCCATAACACATCATCCCGTGATCAACCCCTTGGTCACATTGTGCACATTATGATGATGTCCTACCGAGTGGGCCCAGAGATACCTCTCCGTTTACACGGAGTGACAAAATCCCAATCTCGATTCGTGCCAACCCAACAGACACTTTCAGAGATACCCGTAGTGTACCTTTATAGCCACCCAGTTACGTTGTGACGTTTGGCACACCCAAAGCACTCCTACGGTATCCGGGAGTTGCACAATCTCATGGTCTAAGGAAATGATACTTGACATTAGAAAAGCTTTAGCATACGAACTACATGATCTTGTGCTAGGCTTAGGATTGGGTCTTGTCCATCACATCATTCTCCTAATGATGTGATCCCGTTATCAACGACATCCAATGTCCATGGTCAAGAAACCGTAACCATCTATTGATCAACGAGCTAGTCAACTAGAGGCTTACTAGGGACATGGTGTTGTCTATGTATCCACACATGTATCTGAGTTTCCTATCAATACAATTCTAGCATGGATAATAAACGATTATCATGAACAAGGAAATATAATAATAATCAATTTATTATTGCCTCTAGGGCATATTTCCAACACATACAAGACTATATGATTTTGTAGGGATAGCGTTCTTTAGCATTGATATTTTTAAATACATGATTGCTTGTTGGGATGCCTGAATTATTATTGTTTTTATGTCAAATGATAGACTATTGCCTTGAATCACTCGTGTCTTAATATTCACGCCATGATTAGATTACATGATAGAGATTATGCTAGGTAGCATTCCACACCAAAAATTATCTTTTTATCATTTACCTACTCGAGGATGAGCAGGATTTAAGCTTGGGGTTGCTGATACGTCTCCGGCGTATTATAATTTTTTATTGTTCCATGCCAATATTATTCAACTTTCATATACTTATGGCAACTTTTTATACTATTTTTGGGACTAACATATTGATCCAGTGCCCAGTGCCAGTTCCTATTTGTTGCATGTTTTATGTTTCGCAGAAAACCCATATCAAAAGGGATAAAAACGGACGGAGAATATTTTTGGAATATGTATGATTTTTGGGAAGAAGAATCAACGCGAGACGATTCTCGAGGGGGCCACGAGGCAGGGGCGCACCCCAGGGGGTGGGGGCGCCCCTGACCCTCGTGGACACTCCGTAAGGCGGTTGCTGCTCTTATTTTGCCGCAAGAAAGCTAATATCCGAAAACAAATCGTGTTGAAGGTTTCAATCCAATCGGAGTTACGGATCTCCGGGATTATAAGAAACGGTGAAAGGGCAGAATCTGGGAGCGTAGAAGCAGAGAGAGACAGAGAGACGGATCCAATCTCGAAGGGGCTCTCGCCCCTCCCATGCCATGGAGGCCATGGACCAGAGGGGAAACCCTTCTCCCATCTAGGGAGAAGGTCAAGGAAGAAGAAGAAGAAGAAGGGGGGCTCTCTCCCCCTCGCTTCTGGTGGCGCCGGAACATCGTCGGGGGCCATCATCATCACCGCGATCTTCACCAACACCTCTGTCATCTTCACCAACATCTCCATCACCTTCCCCCATTTATCTATAGCGGTCCACTCTCCCGCAACCCGTTGTACCCTCTACTTGAACATGGTGCTTTATGCTTCATATTATTATTCAATGATGTGTTGCCATCCTATGATGTCTGAGTAGATCTTCGTTGTCCTTTCGGTAATTGGTGAATTGCTATGATTGGTTTAATTTGCTTGTGGTTATCACTACAAAAGAAAGACACATCTGTGACATTTTGAGCCGAACGAAAAAAAATTCTGTCATACATATGACACTTCTATGATGATAATTGTGACAAAACCCGGTATCATCATAGATGTGGTGGGCTCCTACTTCTATGACAAAAAATCATGACAGAAAATGGGCTTTTTGTCCTGGGCGGGCCGGAGACGCAGCTGCATGACATTCTTTGGGCCGTCCATGACAGAAAAAACCGTGGTAGAAGCGAGGGGGAGGAAAATTTTGGGGAGTTGCCGGTTACGGTGGGAGAGCGATGCGCGTTTCTCTCATACAGGTACGCGCGTGTGTGTGAGGCGTTGGCTCTAACTGAACCCGATCGAGGCGTTGGGCTCTAACTGAACCCGAGCGATTGCACTGCAGGCTACGCGTTACTGAACCCGAGCGATCGATCGATGGATGTTAACTGAACCCGATGGAGCGATTCCTTAGCTACTGCTGCTAACTGAAGCCGATCGATTGGATGAACAGTGAGCGTTGCGGGGGGGTGGATGAACAGTGAGCTGTGGCGTTGCCTCTAGATGAACAGGAACTCGTGGTGTGGAGGGCTGGATGAACAGTAGACGGTGGAGGGGTGGTTGAACAGGACCCCGTGGTGTGGAGGGCTGGATGAACAGTAGACGGTGGAGGGGTGCCCGTGGAGGGGTGGTTGAACAGTAGCCGGTGGAGTAGCGCGCGGTGGAGG
>NC_041385.1:466783560-466798846 GCF_002162155.2 Triticum dicoccoides | reverse complement strand
CGCTCCAACACAAGTCCATTTCGTCCTTTTGCGGTACGCCACACTCCTTCGATCAACAGGACCCCCGTTTCGACCGTAGGAGGTCCGTTTCGTCCGTTTTGCGGTACGCCACACCCCTCCCGATCAACAAGACCCTCGTTTCGACCGTAGGAGGTCCGTTTCGTCCGTTTTGCGGTATGCCACACCCCTCCCGATCAAAAGGACCCCTGTTTCGACCGTAGGAGGTCTGTTTTCTCCGGTCTGCGGTACGCCAGGCCTCGTTTCCATCGCCTGTTCCATCCAAGCCGGTTGGCTCCCACGCATTTCGTTGCCTCCCGATGAACACGACGCATTCCGTTGCCTCCCCATGAACATGACGATGACGTTGTTTCTCCGTTCCGACCCAGCCATGTACGTATGCGCGAGTAGGCATTCGAGACCCTGCCCGTATGTACGTACGTGGCCGTATTTTCTTTCTTGCACCCTCGCCGCTGTACGTACGTGTACGTGCGCGCCTCTACTACGACCAGTATGTACGTACACGTTCGCGACCAGAATGACAACACTACGTACGCTTCGACCAGGTGGGTCCCGACTGTCAGGCAGTTCCTTGCGTGCGAAAATGTAGCTGGTGGGTCCCAGCAGTCAGAGGGGCGAATCGTTTTTTTTGCCCGGACGCACTTCCTTTGCGTGCGAAGATGTAGCTGGTGGGTCCCAGCAGTCAGGGGGGCGAATCGTTTTTTTTTTGCCCGGACGCACTTCCTTGCATGCGAAGGTGTAGCCGGTGGGTCCCAGCAGTCAGGGGGGAAACATTTTTTTCACGAAATATGGTGGCCCGTTCGGTGGGTCCCCGCTGTCAGGTGGAGGAATAATTATTTTGCGTGTAATAAGGAGGCACTTCCTTGCTGCGGCCGTGGACCCAGCTGTCAGCCTCTCCACGTACAGTCCACATCCGATGGAAGCCGTTCCTTGACCATGTTGACCACGCCGCGCCGAGAGCACTAGGGCGGTGGACGACGGCGATGCCTAGGAAGGGGACGACGCGGAGCCGGGGAAGACGCGGTAGTGGATGCCCACGCGTAGAGGAGTACGAGGGTTCACTGGTTCGCTGCGGTGTGAGGCTGCCGTCGCCGCAGAATAACAGGGGGTGTAGGTGAGTAGAGGGATGGCCTGGCCAGCGGTGGGAGTAGTAGGGGGCGGTGAGGCCTCTGCCGCATCGCAGCCAGCCACGGGAGGCAGGAGCACGAGGCACGACCGGCACTGGTTTGGGCGACTGAAGCAAGAAGACTAGAGGTTGAAGAAGCACTACGGCCGTTGGATGGACATCGTACAATCACTGGAGCTAGAATCGTGCATATTGACTAAGTTGACAAAGCCCTCCGTCCCCGTCAACTTAGTAGGCCCACAAGTCAGCCTGCCACTATACTGGGTCCCAGCTAACAGGAGGAGTATTCATTTTTTGTGCGTAATAAGGAGGCACTTCCTTGCGTGCGAAGATATAGCTGGTGGGTCCGAGCTGTCAGCGGCGGTAACGTTTTTTTGCAAAATACTGAGGCCCTTTCGGTGGGTCCCTGATGTCAGGTGGACGAATCATTATTTTGCGCGTAATAAGGAGGCATTTCCTTCCGTGCGGCCGTGGACCCAGCTGTCGGCCTCTCCACGTATAGTCCACTTCAGATGCATGTCGGTCGTTGACCATGTTGACTAGGCAGCGCTGAGAGCACCAGGGCGGTGGATGACGGCGAGGCCTAGGAAGGGAATGACACAGAGGCAGGGAAGACTCGGCAGTTGTTTCCCACGTGGAGGGGAGTACGACTGGACGAGGGTTTACTGGTTCGTCTGCCGTCGCCGGAGAATAACAGCGGGTGTGGGTGAGTAGAGGGATGGCTAGGCCAGCGATGGGAGTACGGTGGGGTGGTGAGGCCTGCGCGGCAGCACAGCCGACCGCGGGGAGGAGGGAGCAGGCAGTCCCGCCGGCGCTTGTTTGAGCGGGTGGAGCAGGAAGAGTAGAGATTGAAGAAGCACGACGGCCGTTGGATGGCCATCCAACAGTCACTGCTTGTGCGTCAACCTTTTTTTTAGGAAAGCCTCAAATATGTGGAAAATAGCATACAACCCATCTGCCATTATTTCTAATAATTTACAGCCCATTTGCTAATTCTTAAGGTTTTTTTGGAGCCCATATTCTTTTTGTTAGCATTACAGCCCATATTGTGGCGACGGTTAAAAAATTACACAAAATTTTGCATATTTCGGTGCGGTCTGAACTGTTTTTAATCCTGAAATTTCGACTCACATTCAAACTGATTTTAAAACTAAATGTATATCAATATAAAATCCAACAAATTCTCCACGCATAAAAATTAATGTAATTTAAAATCTCAAAATAAAAAAAAGATATTTGAAACTAATTGCCGCTTTGATGTGTTTTAAAAATGTACAGCCCATTTCTCATTACTGATGGGCCTTTTTCTCGGCCAGTCGAATGAAAGCTCTCCTCGTCTTGAAAGATTTGCAGCCCAACAGGCCTGACAAAGCGACTTACTTGGCAAATCACAAAAAAACTGGGCTGTGGCCGTGGACCCAGCTGTCAGCCTCTCCACGTACAGTACTCTTCCGATGGAAGTCATTCCTTAACCACGTTGACCACGCCACGCGGAGAGCACCACGGCGGTGGACGACGGCGAGGCCTAGGAAGGGGACAACACGGAGCCGGGGAAGACGCGGCAGTGGAAGCCCACGCGGAGAGGAGTACGAGGGTTCACTTGTTCGGCTGTGGTGTGAGGCTGCCGACGCCGCAGGGCCTGGCCAGCAGTGGGAATAGTAGGGGGCGGTGAGTCCTCCGCGGCAACACAGCCGACCACGGGAGGCAGGAGCATGAGGCACGACCGGCGCTGCTTTGGGCAGCTGGAGCAAGAAGACCAGAGGTTGAAGAAGCACTACGGCCGTTGGATGGACATCGTACGGACACTTGAGCTAGAATCGTTCATATTGACTAAGTTGACAAAGCCCTTCGTCCCCGTCAACTTAGTAGGCCCACAAGTCAGCCTCCCACCAAGGTGGGTCCCAACTAGTAGGGGGAGTATTCATTTTTTTTGTGCGTAATAAGGAGGCACTTCCGGTGGGTCCGAGATGACAGCGGGGGGACATTTTTTTCGCAAAATATGGTGGCCCGTCAGGTGGGTCCCAGCAGTCAGGGGACAAACGTTTTTTTTGCAAAATACGGTGGCCCGTCTAGTGGGTCCTTGCTGTCAGTTGGAGGAATCATTATTTTCCGCGTAATAAGGAGGCACTTATTGCTGCGGCCGTGGACCCAGCTGAGACTCTCCACGTACAGTATACTTCCGATGGAAGTCGTTCCTTGACCACGTTGACCTCGCCGCATTCCGTTGCATGCATGCGTCCATGGGCGTGGTGTGTCCCCACTGTCAGCCTCTCACATACAGTCATCTTCTGATGACTCTCGGTTGTTGACCACGTTGACCACACTGTGTCGAGCGCACCCAGACTAGAACGACCCAGAGATGGGGAAGACGGGGCAGTGGAGTCGCAGATGGAGAGGAGTGGGAAACTTCATTGGTTCGGGTGCGCGGCAGCACATCCGCGGTGCCGCCCACGGGTGACAGGAGCAAGAACAGAGGTTGAAGAAGGAGCACGGCTGTTGGATTAACATCCAACGGTCCAGCTGCTAGAATCATTTGTTGATTAAGTTGACAAAGCCGTGCATACACGTCTGCTTAGCAGGCCCACAAGTCAGTCACCAAATCTGACGGGTCCCAGCTGTCAACGGGATGAATAATTTTTTTTGCAAAACAAGGAGGCACTTCCTTCCGTGCAAAGATACAGCCGGCGGGTCCCAGCTGTCAGGTGGAGGAAACATTTTTTCAGCTTAATAAGGAGGAACTTTCCTTGCGTGCGACCATGGACCTCGTGGGTCCCAGCCGTCAGGCTCTCCGCGTATAGTCTTCTTCCGATGACTCTTGTTTGTTGACCACGCCGCACCGAACACAGCGAGGCGGTGGACGACGGCGAAGCCCCGGACGGGAACGACTAGGAGATGGGAAAACGCGGCAGTGGAGTCACAGATTGAGAGGAGGAGAAGGGTTATAACTGGTTCTGTTGCAATTCATATCAAACTCAGGTTCACAGGACACGTTCATATTCATAGCCAACATTCACTATCAACAACTCAAAAGATTCATATATACACAAGCTCAGCATATCTATGCATCCAAATGATTGATAGATCACACGACAATATTCATACATAATTCACAAAAAGATTCAGATATACACATGTTTAGTATGTTTATGCATCCAAATGATTGAGATCACAGCCAATATGATCCATGGATGAACTTTAATTACCTAGGGTACAGACTGGTAAATGGTGTTCAATCAGAGGTACTTCTTGCTAAAATTAGTTCTTGTACGAGTAAACTTTCGAGTACATAAGAGGCAGCACAGACAATCTGAACTTTGCTTGTAGGTTTATCCTCAAATAGTGGCCTCGTGCCGACGGAGGTTTGAGCAACTTGGCCACTACTTTCATCCAACTATTTTACTGGCTCATCTTGGTTCTGTATCTCGCCAAAATTCTACATTGCAGACGAGAAAGGAGGCGATTGAGAAAATGAACCACCCAAATTTTTTGTGCAGTTCAACTGAAATGGAGCATCCTTGGCGTGCAGACTGATTAAGTCCCAGATGAATATACGCGTCAACCAACTTGTCTGGAATCTTTAGACTCCATGCCATATAGTTCGCTACCATATGTGCCGATAACCAAAAGGCACAAGTTTGGACCAAAGACTGGACTGCGTTTTTCTGGGCTATGCACCAAGCAATATTTTTGGTGTTTACTCTCCTAATACTTGGAGTTTGACAATTGGTTGACGCCGGTTGATACTCGAATGAATATAGGCACTTCTTGTCAACATCGATGCTTGTCTGAGTGAACTTTGGAGTACATAGCAGCAGCATAAGTACCTGTCCATCTGATCATTTTGTGTAGTTCTACTGAAATCACCGGATGTAATGATTTGCATGCGAGTTCAGGCTCCAAATTACTCCTTTATGAAATCGGCAAATAGTAGCACAATACCAAATTACCAATACATATGACAGGCACAATAATCAGGATAAAGACTAGTACCAACCTGTGTGAGGTAGCATATCAATTACTATTTCCTTTGACTGGAAGCCGGGATAAGCCAAGCGACTGACAGCAAAGGAAGAAAGCAAGCGGAGATTGGCGACTGACAGGAAAGGACGGAAGCTGTCGAGGCAATGAAGCACCCAAAGTTTTTGTGCAGTTCCACCAAAATCGAGCATCCCTGTTGGCACATATATTGAGAGAGTGAGATTACTGTAATAGTGGGACTAGTTGATGAAACATACACTAACAAATAGAAGCACCCTCATTATCTTACTGGGTAAAGTTAGCAACATAGTAGTCTTGCTTAAAGAGAGGTATTAGTTTATTTAATCAGTGCCAATTAGCTCAACTCAACACTCAAAGCATTGCCATTTATCATAGGTTGCAAAACTTAAAAGTGCAAAGATAAAGGAGTTTCTCATGACAGTAGCACGATACAAATAGAGATGACAGCAAACTAATATGGATGAAGGCCTTAGGCCCGTACCAACCTGAGAAAAAAAGCTTATTCATGTAGTCCCATAAGATATGATAAAGCACTCACTGGAATCACACAATAGTATATATTTTTGTGCACTTCAAATGTATGGTTGAAATCACTCTTGTTTACCAGTGCTGAAATTATATCGAAAGATTATCAAGAACTTCCAGCAGAGTTAAAGCACTGGCTAGGATATAGTTCATTGTATTGTCTTGTGTAGTTCCACTAAAATGTATGATTGGCACAACATGATCCCTGTTTGCACAAGTAGGAACAAGGTGAAACCTTCATTAGCTTAGTGAGAAAGGATAGGAAGACATTAGCATATTACTCAAACAGTAGCATCAAATTCATGATGGACAATACGCAAAACATTGCCTCATTGAACCAATGGCAATAAATTAACATTCAAAACAATAACACTATTATGTCATGACACTAATAATATTCCCTCCCTGCTCCACCACATGATTCACCTCCATAGACAAACATTCACACGTACATGATTCAGCATAGGGTCCTACTAAAGATTTGTTTAACTCCAACAGGAAAATTAGGCAGTAATAAATTAGTGGTACTTAAGTGCTCCTAATTAATTAAGTGAGACAGCAGAAGTGGAAGGGCTCCCTGGAGGATCGTCTCACATGTAAGGTAGTCGTTGCCGGAGCCCTTGAATAGCCTCGACTGAGGCCTCTGGCTTCAGCAAGATCGCCTTGGCACTGTTTATTATTCTTCTTCTTCCTCTTCATGCTATGTTTCTCTTTCTCCTCACCAGTTGGTGAAACCAAGTACATGATTGGCCTTCTAATTCAGAATTGGTTTTGTCAGTGAGGGAGTACAAGTGTACTAGTAAAAAACAGGATTATTTTCTCATGGCAGTCGGAAAATAGAGATGAACACATGCATTAAATATCATTCTTACCTAAAGGAAGATTATGGCGCCAATATGGATGATGAGGATTGGAACACAGATCTCCCTTTGTGTAGTTCCACCAAAATGAACCAACTGTTCCATCTGACATTCTAGTTAAACAGCACAAAAGTCACTTCTTTTAAGAAGAGTTTTGTGCAGTGCACCAAAAGGTCACAACAGCAACCAGGTGAATTGGATATCCCTGTTTGCACAAAAAGGCACAGAGGAAACAGTCAGAGTCTCAAACAATTACAGGCAAAAACATTTGGCTAAAGTTGTCAGATTCTCAAACAATTACAGGCAAAAACAGTGGCATGGCTTCATTTTTACCAGGGACATTATATTAAGAACAACTAAGGCTGCGTTCGGTTCACAGGTTTGGTGCAGGATTTTCATAGGAACACAATTCCTACCGTATTCTTTCCCTTCTAACCGTTCGGAACACGGGAAAGGTGAATAGTGTTTCATAGGGAAGCTGGTCTGGTAGTACTGATTCCATCGGATTAGAAACATCCACGCGCTGCTCATTTTTTGGGCGGAAGCCCGAGGCAGGCGCTCGCTGCCATGCGTTAGACAGGTTGTTGTGTTGTGTTTGCCGGAATAAAAAAATCAACATATGTGTGGTATGTGAGGTGAGGACAAGAGTAGTCACTGTGCAGCTGAATAAACAAATAGCATCTCATACTGCCAAGCATGCTACTCTAAAAAAACAAGTCTGTACATTCCGTAGTCCATCCGAACACATTCTCTTGAGAGTTTCCTCTGGTTCGCTGTTCCATAGTTTTATACCTACATTCCTTTCCTATTCCTCTATTTTCATCAAGATCTATGTTTTCTGCCCCTTTATTCCGACCGGAGCCTAAATATTTGGTATAAGGGCATGGGACAGTGGGTGCACCAGCAGTACAGCACCATGTACGTAAACAAGGGCATAAAGTGGTGATTCATAGTTTGTTGCCCCGAGAAACAAACATCCAAGAAACATATCTGGGTTGGTCCCATTTTTGTTCACTCTAGCCACCTATTCCTATGTGTGGATAGCAAATCTAGTCCTGGTCATACCACTGTGTACAGCGTTACCCCTATATTTCCCTTTTCGGCCAAGAGACCGGTTGGATGACCAGCCTGTACTACTTTCATCCCCCTTCCTTCCTGTTTGTACCAAGTCTGATGTACATACTAAATTCCCCCACCCCCACTTTATTTCAATGACAAGTATTTTCGGGCGGAGGGAGTACAAGATTCGATTCCATGAAGTAGCTTTACCTCTAACAATAGAAAAAAAAGGTGACGTTGGACCATCCAATCGAGAGGGGCTGAGAGGTAGAAAATGATGCACATGCAGCGACGTAGCGAGCTGGGGAAATAGAGCTAAGGCGGTTTCGAACGAAGATATACCTGAAGGTCGTCGGGATGTGGGTAGGTGGGCGGCGGGAGGCCGGATCCGCCCACAGGCAACGACTAAGGGATCGAAGGACCTCCCGCGCTGGCGCTCGGCCAGAGATAATGGTGCGGCCGGTAGTGGGTGTCCTCCCTCGCTATCGACGACAGCCTAAACGCTACCCCTCCTCCCCTTCACCGGTGGAGGGGGATACGTCCGGATCTATAACCAGCGGTGAGGATAGAAAGCCAGTGTTTTTTGAAGGGAGAAAGACAGGGTTACTACCCCTATCTTGTTTAGATCTGGAGAGGATGAGAGTGTGTGAATAGAGCAGCCCTAGCAAGCAAGCGCGGAGGCTCCGGCCTATATATAAGTAGTGGGGTAGTTTTCCTTTTTCACTCCCTCAAAACAATCATTTAAAATTGTGTACTATACTACATGCCAGGTCGCGGTTTTTTTTAGTTGTTGATTGTCTTTTGAGATAGCTACCCGCTTGTTCCAAGTGGTGTTACGGTGTGCCAGGTCGCACTTTGTATCATTCAAGTCTGGTAGTACTACAAGTCCCTCCATTAAATGAACAACCACCCCCTCGTAAAAATTGTGAACAAGCCCACGCCTAAAATTAGCGGAAACGTGGGTTGCACCAACATGCATTATTATTTATATTTTCTACTCCCTCCGTTCCTAAATATAAGTCTTTTTTATTAGCCACACCTAAGACAAGATTTTTTTTATTAGCAGTGAACCCCACATGTCATAGACACAAATTTTTTGGCAAGATTCCCTTAGGCAAGCCAAAGTGTGTCTAATAATTTGAGCAACTCAGGTTAGGCAAGTGTGGCAAGTGTGGGAAAAATAATGTGGCAACATAAGACAAACATAGTCACAATCCAAACAGCCCCGTGATTTTTTGTGACATGCATGAAAATTTGGTTAGTTAAATTTATAGTCAAAATTTGGCAAGGTGCATCAAATCAACACATGCAAGTATCAAAAGGAAAGTCATGGCTTGCATGCATGCGTTGTACTCCCTCTGTTTCCAAATATAAGTCTTTTTAGAGATTGCAACAAGTGACTACTCCCTCCGTTCCTAAATGTAAGTCTTTTTAGGGATTCCACTACAAACTACATACGGATGTATATAGACATATTTTAGAGTGTAGATTCACTCATTTTGCTTCGTATGTACTATTCATAGTGAAATCTCTAAAAAGACTTATATTTTGGAACGGAGGGAGTACATACGAAGCAGAATATGTCTACTCCTACATATGAAGTAGCCCATTTGAAATGTGTAAAGAGAGTTTTATCGAATGCAGTGCTTTGATGTGTCGCGTCAACTCGTACAAGCACGAGAAATTTGATTACTACGATGCCCTCTCCCTCGCGGACTGAGCTCCGGTGCCTTAACTGCACCTGCCTTTGGCTGCATAACAGGTGGGCCAACCACCTGTTGGGCCCACCTGTCATGGACGCAAAGGCAGGAGCAGTAAGTAGAAGCTTTCGCTACACGCTATCCCTCCCGCACGAGGTGGACGGACATGCAGCAGTGGATTCGATATTGTAGAAGTAGGAGTAACATCATTGTTCATCTTCTCGAAGAGGCGAAGAGCCAAGTGCAAACTGAACGTGGCAGTTGCGAACGCTCGTGTGGTGCGGTTCCTTGGAGTACTAGCCAGGCTCTTGCATGAGACAAAATTGCTATTGTTTAACAATTAAAATCCATTATCCATTGGTTGATACTCATTCTGCATAGGTCCACGCGCTTAGCACCATTTCCTTCTGGGGTCACCAATGTCTAATTAATAGCATTCCATGCAATGAACTAGCCATTGCAAGTCACTAAAAGCATGCACACCTCTCATCTCTTATTGGTTGATACGTATGTCAAGAAACAAGAAACAAGGTAGAAGTTAATGCACCGCGCCTAAGTGTTTTGGGACTATTTGGTTTTCGTAAGATGACTTACACACCTAGATGGAGGGAGTAGTATAGACCTGTAAACCGAAAAGGAGTATTTGCCATTCTAGAGATTTCAACAAGTGACTAGACTTCGGCTAAAAAAACAAGTGACTAGACTACACCGTGTGCAGTACCCCCTCCCCTCTGGTTTATAGGGCTCAAATCTCAAATCTCATGAACCAAGGCATTTTGCGATTGGAGGAATGTATCTCGTACTTTACAAAACTACCCTAATTAAACTCATGCATTAATTACGTAGTTCTCTCGTTTTCCTCTCCACCTTGGTCGCGGTGCACAATATTGAGAGAGTGCTTTGATATGTTTTAGTCTCATGACTAGCCACACTTTGACTTGGCCACACTAGTCTCCAACCAAACAGACCCTAAAAGTAGTGGGACTAAAACTTGTTAGCCTCATCCATGCTTGGATCCAAATACTAAAGAGACTAAAATCAAGTTAATGACATTTCAAAGCATCCGGGCCCGCGTGCCATCCACCAAATCATAGCGAGGTGCTACAGTCGAGACTCGCCTGTCACCCTGGTGTGGCCGTCATGACCCGTCATATCACAAAAGCCACACCTTTACCAGCAGTGGTAAGGTGTCCTCCAAGTTGGACTGGACGAAGCAACCATCATTTCATTGGAATGCTCGTTCAAGCCCTTTCTTAACTTTCTTGAAGAAAACCTCACTCCAGGCTACTCACTTCTGCCATTTTTCTTCTCTACCGACGAAGGAAAGGTGGGCGAATCAGTTATGCTGCTATATTTTCATTCCAATAATCTTCTTTTTGCGAAGCACCGACCGATTCTCACATCCTATTCTTTTCCCGTTTTCATTGCGATTGTGGTTTCCATTCGATTGCTTTTTGTTTGTCAGTTCATTGATGGATCCTGGAGCACTAGGAAAACAGTTGCCGGCGGACAACCCACTGGAGACAGCGATCTCCAGGAAGCGAGCACCGACCAACGAGTTGACCATGTTGGCAGGCCAACCCATGGAGACGAAGAACTCCAAGAAACAAGCACTGGCCAAAGAGTTGAGGATGTTGGCGGATGAACTCCTCAAAGAAAGTTGGAAGAACATCAAGGGCCCCACCGTGCCTACCCCAGGAGCTCTTTGCCACCTATGTGAGGCTCAAGACCGAGTTTGAGGAGATAGTCGCCGTTGAGAAGCAGTATTCCCCTGGCAAGGTGATGGCCCCCATCGAGGACGAGGAGATGGCCCCCGGAGGGATGAGATCCCCTGGTGAGCTGCACAAGGGAAAAAATAATGGCTTATTACCATAGTTGTGGTTTTTGATTATTTGTAATGTGCTTGCTTTTTGATTATTTGCAATGTGCTTGCTAATATGTTAGTGTTGTGCAGGTGCCGGTGGTTGTCCTTGATGATTCCGATGTCGTGGCCCATCCTGTTGGCATCGCCCCGGAGATCGATTCCGATGCCGCTGTCCATCCTGTGGACATCGCCCCAGAGATCGATTCCGATGTCGCGGTCAATCCTGTGGACATCGCCCCAGAAATTGATTCCCATGCCGCTGTCCGTGCTGTGGTCATTGCCCGAGAGATCGATGACAAGAAATAGTTGGTCGCGCTAATCCTTCAGGGTAGTTTGCATTGCCCTGTGTTTAATTACCAGAACGATGTGTGTTATCAAACCATCTTAGGGCTAGTGCACTGTCTTGTGTGGGAGGATCTTGCTACTTTTGTTTGATAGTGAATCATGTGATGAATCATGCGAACCCTCTCCGAGTTATGGACACAGATGTATCCTCATCAGCTTTTGATGTAATATATGGCATGCTTAGATGTAAGTTTGAACTGTTTATCATATTAGCAGGGCTTGTTTGATGATTCTTGGTGTTAGTAGGCTAGCTACTGTGCGAGCTATAGTACTTGCAAAACACTCACCAAAGAGAAACGTTGGGGCTGATGAGCTCGTGGTACGCTTATACTTATCCCTCGTCGATCGACCAATAGCCCTAGCTCCTAAAATTGTAGGCTTAGCGATCGATCAGACAATAGTCAACATACATTCAGACCTCATTTGGTTCATAGGGTAGGAAAATCGTAGCAATAGTACAGAGAACGTGCAACACAAAATCATAGCAGTGCAGAGACGTACTCCCTCCGTTCCAAAATAGATGACCTAGGCGGGCTAGTTTGGCCTAGTGGGTTTCAGTGATATGACGTGGTACAGTGTCGTCCAGTCTTCGCGTGTGGTAGCATTATTGCGGGTACAGTAAGTTTTCTTGAAGAAGCGGAATTCAACGAAGTCATGATGGTTCCTTCGTCCGAACAACTTACGGTGGGAAAGGTTGGGCCTGCGATACGATCGGGGTAGACCAGGATAATTTTGTGCATGGCAGGTGGACCAGGATGGTCGACGTCCCACATGTCGGCAAATGAAAGTATTCTTTCCGATATAGAGGACGAGCAACGAGTATTCATTGTTTATTTCTGATGAAAGCTATTGCCTCCACTGTTACTCCTTGACTTTGTCAATGCCTCTCTCTCCTCCACATAAGCGGGGACTACTTGCTATGCATGCAGCGGGCAGATGGCGTCTTGAGGGGCCAGGGCGGTGAGAGCGGGCTCCGGAAGCGGTCCGGACTCCAGCATGGCCCACCTCACATTATCACCATATATTTCTTGGAGTCCGTGCGCGGCGGGCGGGCGATCTCTTCTCCCTCCCCTGTTTCTCTCTTCTCAGCCGATGCCCGCCGAGCGATTAGATTTCGGCTATCGACGGTTTATTCAATTACGGTCCCACATGTTAGTGAAATTGCAAGACAATGTGTGTCCCCTTTGGTGAGCAGCGTGCGAGCCAGACTGTCGGGGTTGCGACGCGTGCGACTCGTAAGTGTGACGCCTTTTCCTTTAGAACTTGCGAAGCGTGACATTTTCGCGCTATCGATCGATAGAAATCCAGAAGAAAATGACGAGGGCGGTGCTTTCCCGCTCGTTAGGCGGGCTAGTTTGAGTGATATGACGTGCTATAGTGTCGTCCACTTGCTCCATTTTTATGTAAGCAAGAGTTTACACTCGTACGCGGGAGGAGTGCGAAACACCACGGATCTGATTTTGATCGAGGGATAACTGTTCCCTGCCAAATAATGGAAGATTGTTAGCGATTATAGCATGATAGTTACGGCATCTCCAGCGCTGGTCCACAAATTTACACCGGCATCTGTCCGAGGACACTGATGGATGCCATCCGATGCTGCCCGCATACCTTTCGACAACTATATGAACTAACCGGACGAAATTCATGCAAACAAAGCAAATTTCAAATTAACCGAATGAAATTAACCGGATGAAATTCATTAGATTTCAAAAACTTTTCCTACAAACTGGACGAAATTCATTACATATTTCGCACAAACCGTACTAAACCTACTGTAAACCTAATCTAAACGATCGCCGGCGCCCGACCACCAAGTCCGGCCATGAACCCGAGAAAGACGGCCATTGCCTTTGCCTCCTCCTCATCCGCCTCGATAACCTCCTCCTCCGGCCGGAGCACAAGGTTATGAAGATTTACGCCTCCACGTCGCCGTCAAGCGGCTAATCGGCCGCCGATGTTTACCCCACCAAGCTTGGCGTCAACTGAGTGGAGTAGCGATGGCCTTCCCGGGACCAGAGCGGTGGCGACCTACCGTGTACTACTCTTCCTTGCTGCCAGCTGTGCCCGCGCACGCGCGCCGGCTTCG
This sequence comes from Triticum dicoccoides, assembly GCF_002162155.2. Classification (NCBI taxonomy): domain Eukaryota; kingdom Viridiplantae; phylum Streptophyta; class Magnoliopsida; order Poales; family Poaceae; genus Triticum; species Triticum dicoccoides. Next base: position 466,785,261 of record NC_041385.1, on the reverse strand, counting down.
TGGTCGTGGTAGCGGAGGGCGGCCCGGGGGGTGCCGGCGATCTCCTTCGTTTGCTCCTCCGGCCGCGCCCGCAAGGTGTTTGACAAAACGCCTACAAGGTGTGTATTGCTCAAACTTCATGAATTTGGTGCATGTTTTGAATTGTAGTTTTTATAGTATAGTATTGAACATTGTAGATGAGTTCGTCGTATGATTCTTCCGAAGAAGAATTTGATATGGAAGAGGAGGAGGATCTTGCAATGATCCTAGCTATGCATATCAATAAAAAACAGAAGCACGGTGGTTCGGTTATGGGTCGGGAGAAAATTTGGAGAGATAGGATTGATGCCCATAACAGATTGATGAAGAACTATTTCGTGGAGAATCCCACATACCCGGAGTCGTATTTTCGTCGCCGGTTTAGGATGAGCACCGACTTATTCAGGCGCATTGCAGAGAAACTAGCGAGCCATGACCGGTTTTTCCAGCAAAGGAGGAATGCCGCCGGAGAGCTCGGGCATAGCACCTTTCTGAAGGTGATAGCCGCTTTGAGTATGTTGGCATACGGTATCCCGGCTGATCTAGTTGATGATCACTTGGCTATGGGTGAGATCCAAGCCATCATGTGTGTCAAGCGCTTTGCAGTGGGAATTGTGCAAGTGTTTGGCGAGGAGTATTTGAGATCTCCCACTGCTGAAGACGCCGCAAGGCTATTGGCGGTGAACAAAGCGCGCGGCTTTCCTGGCATGCTTGGCTCAATAGATTGCATGCATTGAAGTTGGAAGAATTGTCCAAAGGCATGGCATGGGCAATTCCACGGCCAAAAAAAGGGTTCCACTACAATCCTTGAAGCGGTGGCCAATCAGGAGACTTGGATTTGGCATGCATTCTTTGGAATGCCTGGATCTTTGAATGACATCAATGTTGTCAACCGGTCACCACTAATGAATAAGATTGCAAACGGTGAGTTTCCACCTGTGCAGTTTGTAGCAAATGGTCGTAAGTACAACTATGGCTATTATCTAGCAGATGGCATCTATCCAAAGTGGCAAACCTTCGTGAAGCCGTTGAAAAAGCCGGAAGGTAAGAAAAATCTTAATTTCCACAACGCTCAGGCGGCGGCTAGAAAAGATGTGGAGAGAGCATTTGGGATTTTGCAAGCCCAATTTTCTATTGTGAGAGGACCGGCTAGATTTTGGGATCAAAAAATGCTTTGGTACATCATGCACGCTTGTGTGATCATGCACAACATGATCATCGAGAATGAGCGTGGCCAAGATTTAGACTACTCACAGTATGAGCTCTTGGGACATCCCGTGTGAGTGCGACGGAGGGCTGAAAGGGTAGCCCGTTTTATTGCCTCCTATCATGCCATTCGGCGTCCTGCAACGCACAATGAACTTCATAATGATCTGATTGAAGAGTGGTGGGCATGGACGACAAAGAGCATGATGATTTCTGCATTCGACATTGTATTGTTCATGAACTATTTGTTGTGTTTATTGCATTAGTTGTTGTACTGAACGATAAACTATTTGTTTGAGTTGTAATGATAACGAAATTGAACTATTTATTGTTGATTTATTTTGTTTGTTTGATCATTTTTGCTCCTCTTTGAAATGTATATGTGGTTTGTGCGGCGCGCGCACGCTGTATTTTTGTGCTCTGCTGGAGCGGCGCGCACATGCTGCATTATAGCACGGCTGCTAGAGCCAGCGCTGG
>NC_041385.1:466761716-466782871 GCF_002162155.2 Triticum dicoccoides | reverse complement strand
TTTGCCCATCCAGGCGGAAGTTATGTGCACAAAAGAGGAGAACGATTCGATGTGGCGTTAGGATTGAGGGTAATTAACTACGTATGGAGACATAGAGACCTTGAACGTGCATGTGTGAGAGGTATACATGTATACGTGGGATGTGTGTGTGTGCGCGCACGCATGATTGAGATAAAAGAAAGAAGACATAAGTCCTAAGATCAATGACATGGGAGAGACGGGTCGGTATGGCAATATGCATGCATGTGAGAATGCAGGGAAGAAGGCCCGACAATTGAGCATGTGTTTTTGTCTTTAAGAGATAGTGGCGTGGCCTGGAGCATGCATCTATGGCGAGTAGAGGGGGTGAGGCGCAACGATTGTGTAAAAGAGATCAACCTATAAATGCATATGTATGGATAGACATATATAGTGTGGGTGATAGGAAGCAAGACTCCGTGCGAGAAAGAAATGTTGACGGAGAAACTACAGATAGATACAGAGATGGAGATGCTAGCTAGAGAGACATCCGTTAGTTTGGGTGTCGGAGATGACCGTCGGGTGGTTCAAAGGGTGAAGTTATATATGTGTGTGAGAGGGCACTTGACTGCATGCATGTAGAGAGAAACATATGTAGTGTGCGTGATAGGAATCAAGAGTGAGGGCGAGAAAGAAGGTTGATGGAGAAACAGATAAATAGAAAGATAAAGATGCTAGCTAGTGTGCGCTAGAGATAGGAGTCGAGTGGATCAGAAGGCTGGGTTATGTGTGTGGGTGTGAGAGAGATAGAGAGAGGGTGCATGTGAGTCACATACAAACAAATATCAGAGAGAAATGAGATCCAGAGAGACGGAGTTTTGTGTCTGTGAGAGAGAAAGATATTTCACAACGAGAGTGATAGCTAGAGAGACATATGAGGGAACGCAAGATATCTCTAGGGAGAGAGGGTGTGTTTGAGCGACATACAAGAGAACAATGGAGAAATATGAGACCCTGAGAGACAGAGTTTGTGTTTGTGTGTGAGAAAGAGATATTGAAGAGGAAGAGTCGTAGGTTCTCATATCTAAGGAGCGAAAGACATCTCTGTATGAGGGGTGTGCGAGTGGCACACATGGGAATAGTTGAGAGAAATGAGACCCGGGAGACAAAGTTTTGTGTTTGTGTGAGAGAAAGAGATTCCACATGGAGAATCATAGCTAGAGACACATAGCAGGGAGCGATATATACTGAGAGAGAGAGATAGAGTGATGAAGGTCGATGGAGAGAGTACCGTCAGTGTGTTACGAAGATAAAAGATCATTGTTGACATACAGGTAGCACGAGAGATGCCTGAGAGACGATGAACGCGTATAGGTCCAGAGAGATAGTCCTATATAAGCATGAGTGATAGCTATATGAGACGAATATCTTGATTAAAGGGGATTCAAATATTTAAACTGGAGATCACGACATCGATAATATCATAACGCAAATTGGTGTATCAAACATGCATATTCATTTGAATTTGGGCACACGTGTAATGTTATAGTTTATCAATATTGGTGATCCATAGATTCTTCAATTACAAACAATGCATGGTTTATATGCAATTAGTGTCTAAACGGGATTACACTATATGTTGCGTGTGTGAAACACATTATACATGTTTGAGAAGTTAAAAAAACCCGCATGAAACACACATTAATTGGAGACAGTTAGCGACGAATGCATACATTGGATTTCAACATAAAGTGGTTTCAAATATTTGAAAATCCAAATTGATGGATACAACCTTATGAATTTGAGATCATGCCATTTGTAAACCATATTTATGTATAAATGGTGTTGTGCTTTTGAAAGTATATATGTAAAAAAATGATGTATATAGAATGTAATTCCAATTGAAAATGGATCTCGCCCGAAAAAAAATAGTAGAATACAAACGGGATTCGAATTGAGTTGGCACAGTAAACGTGCACTGTGCAAAATTTGAACGAAGCGGGGAAAGTCGCAGTAACCGCCCGAAACCAAAATCTGCGAGATGGAAATCACTACTGCCTATCCCTGCCGCGCAAAGCCTATCTGCTGGATTTCTATAGGTTTCGATAGGGGTAGGTTTGTAATTTCACCCAAACGTGACGTAACCGCCTCTCACCGGGATTCATACACGGTGGGCGCCAAAACACAGTGTGCCCTCGGCCGAAATCGACTCTCTCCCCGATTCATATTCATACACGGTGGGTGCCAAAAACAAACTCTCGTCGGCAAATATTCGGTGTATGCGAGATTACCGTCCTATCCCCAACTGACTAATGTTGTTGTGATGTAGTAGAAATTTGAAACGGGGACTAAGTTTGTAAATTTCCTCGCATTTGAGACAAGCGCGCCCTGACTACATGGTCCCCCCCCCCGCCTTCCTCTCTACCTTCCTTTTCCCCATTCGTACTCCGTGGGCGCCAAAACACCCTCTCCACCCCACCCTCCTCCGTCCCCTGCCATCCGCCACCCCATCCACCGCCGTCCTCCTCCACCATGCCGGAGCTGATACCCCGACGCCGCCGTCCATTACAAGAGATCGACCTCTCTCATCCATGCCTTCGGACCGGGATCCTTGCATCCCGTCCTCTTGCTTCATCCCCTCCGTCGTCCACCTTGTCGGCGCCGCTCCTATGACCATCTCGTCCACCGCGCCCCGCCTCCACCGTCTACCCTCCTAGATCTGCTTCCACACCGCCGACAGCCATCGCTACCGCAGCACCGTCAAATTCTCACCAGATGCGTACACGGCGCCGCACCAGAGGCGATACTCTTTCATATCTGCTCAACTTATTTATCGCAACAAGAAAATAGATCGCCACTGCTTTACTCTGATTTCTTGTCTTGGTTGCGAAGTTGCCTTTGTCCGATTTGCACCTTCAGATCCGCCATGGCACGCTCAACACTATACTCCCAATGCTTATGGTTTCCGCCTTTTATATTCCACACTAGTTAAATCACGGTAGACTAAATTTCAAAATTGGGTCAGTCGATTTTTTAGAGCTCGCCGAAGTTCGCCGGTGCGACCCAAGGGGCTCGGGTGGTTGTGGGGCCTCGCCGAATGAAGAAAACTCGACGCGGGTGGGGGGTGGGGGTGGCGGAGGAACACAGGCGGTGGGGGCCGGTGGTCCGGCCGGCGGCCCGTGCGGTGTTCTGTATGGGAAGAATCACGGACGAGGAAGAAGAATGGTTAGGAGACGTAGGATCTTCATCCAACCGCCTGAAATGGTCGAGAGACAGCTGGGAGTTGCATTCTTAATGCGCTCTGGTTCATCATGTGTGGGCACTGCGCAACCAACATTTTATTATCCAAAATATGCTTGCTCTTCTTTACCATGTTCGATAGTGCTGGCCTGTACGTGATCGATAGGCTTTCAATTACTAGCGGCAATACAACACCGTATTTTCAAGCCAATTCCACTTTCCCGATTTATATATCGTGGTTATGGTGTACCCCTGTTATGTATACTATGATCTGCCTAGTTGTTGTGTGCTCTTGTTATCATGGTTTGGCAATAAATTATCTATACAGTATATTATGAACCTATCATCTGCCAGCTATCCTTACTTCTGGAGCCTATTTTTTTGTGTACTTGTGCCAGATTATATAAATGCACGCACGATATTACAGCACACATGAGCTCTCTCATCAGAATCCAGTGATAGCACATAAGTGTTTACAGGGGCGCCCCTATATTAGAATATCATCTGCATTACAAAGATAATCTCACAACTATTTATGTTTTCATGGTTCTCAGATATTATACGCAATTACAGTGAATAACAGAATCCGCGCATCAGAAGAATATTGTGGAACACTGCAATGACTTACAAAATTGGCACCAAGGCATTGAGTGCCATTTTGGAAGCAATGAAACTCGTACGCTCCCCACCTGTTGATTCTTGTTCAGAATATCATTCTAATGACTGTTCTAACCTTGAGGGGTCAAAGGCAGATGGCCTGTCCTGTTCACCCATAAAGGTGCCTGTTCTAATTTGGCAAGGTTTTATTGATTGCGTGTATCTTGCATATGTTGTCTTGCATTTCTTCTACTTTGTTGCACCACCATCTGCTTAGTTTACTCATCATATAGCTCGAGATGCTATGCCCATCCATTATCAATACATATTTCATCTGTCGTTATACCATGTTTTTTCACTCAAATGTTGTTCTTGTGCATCAGACACCTGAAGGAGCACCAGCAAAGTCCTTGAAAAACGTGGTGGTGCCGGAGAAATCAGACAGCGCCCCACTTATATTGGCTTTACAACCAGTGACACAAAACATAGGACCGACTCCAGCAGACTGTACCCATACTTCACTGGCCACACCACTAGCCCCACCACATAGGACCTGCACTCCAGCAAAAGGTATACCGATTTCATTTGCCATAGCACCAGTCGTACCACAAAAAAATCCCACTCCAACAAAAAGTACAGCAAGTCCACCGGCCGAAGACCTATCCCAACTGCAGAGATGGCCAATTCCTGCAGATTGGGACCCCATTCCATTTATTCCCTGTTTAAAAGACAATACTTTCAATGTTGTTAGGAACTACGTGCATATATTCCCATCATGGGAAGATTATAGTGAAGACAAACACCATTTTCACATCTTCCTGTCCAACTTACGTGTAAGTGCTATTATTCATGGTTATCATTTTCCTATTTTCTGCTGATCGAACACATCAATGATTCACATTACATTGTTGTAACTAGGTGAGGGTCAATCTGGATAGTTATGACGAGCAAAGCTTGCTTGTGCTTTTCAAGGAAGCATTGCAACAGTATCGGTGTTACCTGAGGAAATCACACTTTGATGGCAAAGTCTATAAACGAATTTCCGGTGAAGTCTCCTGTGCTAAATTTAGAAGACAATGAATGGAAAAAGCTTGTTATGCACTGGTCTCGTTCCCAGGATGAGGTACTGTCTATGAAATCACATGACAATTTGAACTTCTACTTTTCCGCATGTGCCTTACGGATCTTTTTTGCGGGAAATCAGCTCGAAGAAGAATTCCGGTTTGAAAAGAACGACAGGATATCGCAAATATGATGCCCGCTCCTTTGCTCTTGTTAGTACATGTTGTCCTGTATAACTGTACTTGCATACATACCTGGTTCATTATGCGACAGCAGTATGCATGATAGCTTGCTTATCAATTGTTCGCTCCAAATTATCTGATCTATATGAATGGTTACATTAGTGTAGAATATATCCAATGCCAATGAATTTTTTTTAGCTCCGCATTGTTTTTGTAAGTACATGCTGTCATTTATCAGTGTACTTATATTGACAGGTAGTTGTTCATGTACCATCACTCTGTAGCTTATTTTCCTTTGCCCTCCATTTTCTACACATCAGATCTATATTTACTCTTACCATAAGGTTGGTACTGAAGAAGTTTAGCTGTGCATTGCTCTTGGTTGTGCCTTTTGCCTGTATCGCTGCACATACATTTATAGCTACTTGGTTATGTAGCATCACTCTTCATCTTATCTTAAATATTCTCCATTTATTCGTATATTATCACATCTATATTTACTCTTAACAAAATGTAGAATAAAGGCAATGCTTATGAAGAACATTATGTGCTAAACTTCTTGAATTGCCCCCCCATCAGCATGGACAAGGGCTTTATAGAGTCTGTCTTCACCAGTAATGTAAGTTTGTCCTTCTCAAGCCTTCAAACTTTGTTGTGTATATTTGGTTAGGCATAACTGCAATAGCTGTTTATTTTTTGTGTTTGCATCAAATTGCATGTTTAAAGTTTATTATGTAGTTCATAAACAAAAGTTTGTCTTTCTCAATTTAAGTTTTCAGTTGTACAACCAAATTCCTTCTTCATACCATCTAAATTAAACTATACAGAGCAAGTGATCTTCTTTTGCACTGCATGTATGCTTCTGTTCTTCATCCGTAATCTAGTGGTGTGGTGAACCTACCCACTACAGCACAATGTCATATTCTGCAATGTCTTAACTATGAACAATGTCATATCATTCTACTATTATTTAAACCGCCTCTTTATTTGCCAATCTGAAATGGGATAAATTGACAAAACACTAACCATTGATACTTATGAGTTCTTGATCTGTAATCCAGTGGTGTCGTGAAGCTGCCAACTCCTTCACAACATCAATTCCTGCCATGTCTTGACCTGAAAAATACCATATTGTGTTAATGCAATTTTAAACTGTGTCACTTTATTCGTTAGTAAGAAATGTGATGAATTGTCAGCACTGATACTTTTATGTGCAAAACCTGTCATCTGTCTCCTTGTTTATCTTTCAGAGTGAGGAAGATATAAGTGTTGAACAAGCGCAGTCTCGTCATCTTGCTCCGCTGCTTGCGCTGCAGCTCCCCAGCAGGGCTAACCTTTCTTGAACTCTATTGAAGTGATGTCGGTTTTGTATATTATTTTGTCGGCGTGTTTATTTGCACTGGTGGCGATCTTTGATGCCTAGTATATGTAATCTGCTGTCTGCTTGTGCTTTATTATCATAGTGGTGAACTTTGATGCCCAGTGGATGTAATATGCCGTAATTTCTTTATTGTATAGTCTAGGTTTTTTCTTATTCATGATGCTGCAGTTATTTTACTGTATATATATCCTGTCTTCGCAGTAAACCGGCCAAACCGTAAAATTACGGTACATAATCGGGCCGTCATGCAATCACGATGTATGATCCGCATCATGGGCCCCGTCAAACTGGCCCACTAGTAGATTCGGGCCTTTAATAGGCCGAGTAACCCCCGGCCCTCTTTTCGCAAGAAAACTCAATGGGCTTTTAGGAGGCTGAGAAGTAGGCTGGGCCTGAAACGTGCTAAATAGCTCACGGGCCGGCGGCAGCCCGAAATGGACCCCGGCCCATGATTGTGTGAATCAATTCACGGGCTTTTAACAGGCCAAAGTTGTCTCAGTCCTTGTTTGGCCCAATCAGATATCGGCTGCGAGCTGGCCGGATGCAAACCGGGCCGTAGTTAGGCCCAACTATATGACGGGCTTTTAACAGGCCGAAATTAATATAGGGCCGAAATGTTAAATGGGCCCTTAACAGGCCGAAACTAATATCAGGCCGAATTACTAAATGGGCCTTTAGCAAGTGGGCCCAAAAGCATAGCGTCTAGTCAACGGGCCAAATCTGATATGGGCCATAATTGAGCCCAAAGCCTCTTAAAGGGTCGGATCTGATCTGGGCCGTGATTTGGCCCAGAAAGTGGGAGGCTTTTAACGGGCCAGATCTTATATGGGCCATTACTAGGCCCGGAACGTGGCAGGCCATTAATGGACCGAATCAATTATGGGCCGGCATTTGGCTCAAAACATGGCAGCCAGTTAATGGGCCGGCCTACTAGGGTCCTCAAAATCTTGTGGGCCTACAGCTGGGCCGGCCCATTAATGTCAGCGAAATCTCGTGGGCCTTTAGCTGGGCCGGCCCATTATGATCCGCAAGAATTTTGTGGGCCTTTACCTGGGCCGACCCATTATGGCACACAAAAATCTTGTGGGCCTTTACCTGGGTCGGCCTATTATGGCCCGCGAAATCTTGTGGGCGTTTAGCTGGGCCAGCCCATTATAGTCCACAAAATCTCGTGGGCCTTTAACTGGGCTGGCCCATTATGGGCCGCCAAATCTTGTGGGCCTTTAGTTGGGCCGGCCCATTTAAACTTGATTGGGTGTGCCACGTGTCGACGTATCATAGGCACCTTCCGTCCAATGAGTGGATGACATCTGTCCCAACGATGAGCCGACGCGTGTTTCCTCTAGCCAATGATGATTTTACACGTGGAAAATCCCCATTGGTCGGGGCTCTTAACGGGTTATCGGATCCAAAATCTGACCCGATAGCTTAACGGTGTTCCGTTACGGTGGATGCCATGTGTCGGTCACCCTTGACGAATGCACTTTTGTGACGCGTGATTTATCGTCATGGAAGTGGACACTTCCGTGATGATAATTTTGGTAATGTCATGGAACACTTCTACGACAACACAGGTATGACTATCTTGATTCTGTCATAAATTTGTCATGGATGTACATGCATGACAAAAAACGCGACCTACTGTGACAAACACGTATCATCACGGAAGTGTATTTTTTTGTAGTGTATGTTGCTGTCCTTTGGTGCCCATCATATGAGCGCGCGCGTGGATCACACCATAGGGTTAGTTGTATGTTTATAGGACTATGTATTGGAGGGCAAGTGTGACAGAAGCTTCAACCTAGCATAGAAATTGATGCATATGGGATTGAAGGGGGACCAATATATCTTAATGCTATGGTTGGGTTTTACCTTAATGAACGTTAGTAGTTGCGGATGCTTGCTAATAGTTCCAATCATAAGTGCATAGAATTCCAAGTCAAGGATGACATGCTAGCAGTGGCCTCTCCCACATAAAACTTGCTATCGGTCTAGTAAAGTAGTCAATTGCTTAGGGACAATTCCGCAACTCCTACCACCATTTTTTCACACTCGTTATACTAACTTTATTGCTTCTTTATCTAAACAGCCCCTAGTTTACATTTACGTGCTCTTTATATTCATGCAACCTAGCCTACAACACCTACAAAGTCCTTCTAGTTTCATACTTGTTTTAGGTAAAGCGAACATTAAGCGTGCATAGAGTTGTATCGGTGGTCGATAGAACTTGATGGAATATTTGTTCTACCTTTAGCTCCTCGCTGGGTTCGACACTCCTACTTATCGAAAGAGGCTATAATTGATCCCCTATACTTGTGGGTTATCACCCACGCCAGCCAGTGTAGGGATCTCTTGTCAATGGAGCTCCCCTACCAATACTTGGGCATTGGCGAAGTGATATCCTTGCATACTTTCTTGGTCAGCTGGAAACAACTCATACTGTATGTAGGGATTGCTTGAGCAATAGATTTGTGTAGGACCTCCCTTCTGGCACAGGCTAAGTTTCTTTCTGACCATCCACTTATCTTGCTGCGGATACGCTCACTAATGTGATGGAAGGTATCACTAGTGATCCTTCCAATGGATGTGGGTAAACCTAGGTAGCGCTCGGAGAACACCTCAGCTGAGACCCCGAGCACTTGTTTGAGATGCGCTCAGAGGGGCTGCCCGTATTGCCACTAAAGAAAATATAGCTCTTTTCGCGGTTCACCCGCTTGACCCGGGCAATCAGCATAAATTTGAAGAATTTCATTGAGCATGCACTTTGGGTCTTAGCACTAAGAAAGATGAGAGTGTCGTCAGCAAATAAAAGATGACTAACCCATGGTGCATGGATACTCACATGAATTCCTCTGTCGATGCGCGCACCGCCATAATTGTTTAGAAGTGATGTAAGGCCTTGGGCACAGACAAGGAACGGGCACGGGGAGATTGGACAGCCCTGTCGTAGCCCTCTGGAAGGGTTGAAGTATGGCAGCAACTCACTATTAACCTTGATTGTGAATCTCACTGACGTGACGCATTTCATTATCAAGTTGATGAAGCGATCACCGAAGCCCAACTGGACCAGCATGGCTTGAAGGTAATGCCACTCCACATTATCGTACGCCTTGAGCATATCTAGATTGACAGCACAACTGTGGTTCTTGCCCTTCTTTCTTCTTCTGATAGCATGGATACACTCGTAGGCCACTAGGACGTTGTCCGTGATCAAGCGTCCCGGTACAAAGGCACTCTGCTCGTCCCCAATGACATCATCCAGTATGAGGCGAGCTCGGTTTGCCACAGTCCTGACAGCATTTTGTACAAGACTAGACACAAAGCAATTGGTTGATACTGAGAAATCTTCTGTGGGTACCCAGCTTTTGGAATCAACGTGATTGTTGTATCATTCAGACCCAAAGGGAGTTCCCCTCCATTCAAAAAACCCAGTATAGCCAAAGTAATGTCCTCCCCGACAACATCCCAGTGTCGTTGGTAGAAGCCAGTTGTGAAGCCATACACTCCGGCGCTTTGGAAGGCGCCATATCAAATAATGCAGCCTTCACCTTAGCTGCAGTGTACTCCTTCTCAAGCGTGTGATTCATGTCAGCAGACACCCGAGGCTCGACGCAATGCAATAGCTCCTCCATCGGTCTGTACCCCTATGATTGATACAGTGCATATTGAATGTGGTTATCTCATCTTTCACCTCCACTGGGTCACTCAAAGTGTGACCATTGGCACTCTCCGATGAGGTAATATGGTTGGTCCTCTTGCATTGTCGTGCTTGTGCCTAAAAGTAGCCAGTGTTCCTGTCTCCAGCATGCAGCCACAACACCCGAGACCTCTTCTTGAGCCAAATCTCCTCTTGCCGCAGTGCCTCCTGCAACTGTGAGGCGACTGCCTTTTCTTCATCAGTGGGACCGCGCCCTACTGAGGCAGTCCGCAGACGGTCAAGCCTTTGTTGAAGCTTTCAGACTTTCCGTTCCATATTTCCAAACTCTTGACGCCCCCATGAACCTAGATGTCGTTGGACATCTGAAAGAGCATCAACAATATCCTGTAAACCCCGCTGGCCTGCTCCCGATTGCCACATGTTTCGAACCTTGTCATCGTAGTCCGCATGTGTTTGCCAAACATTTTCATAACGGAATGAGTGTGGTGCTTGTGACCAGCCTATCATTGCTTGAGTGCGACATTCAGCCAAGACAAAGCAATGATCCAATTCTATGCTGCTAATGTGTTTAACATTCGTGAATTCAAACAGCTGAAGAAAATCAGCATTGGCAAAAGCTCTATCGAGCCTAGTTGTTACGTTCATGTTGCTTTGTTCTCTGTTATCCCATGTGAAAGGGACACCGCACCACCCCAAGTCCTGGAGCGCGTAATCTGAGATTGCCTCACGGAAGGCACGCATTTGTCCTTCCGATCTTGCATTCATGCCAAAGTGCTCATCCGCATTTAGGGTTTCATTAAAATCGCCCATGCACATCCATGCCCCATGTTGAACAGCAGAAAGAGTACGAAGGAACCATCAGGTGTGGTGTCGATTCTCCACATAGGGCTCGCCATGAAAACCAGTGAAACACCAACTTTTATTATTCTGTGTGACCTTCACATCAATATGAGACCTACTAAAATTTTCCAAACTTACATCAACATCTTTTGACCAGAAAAGTCCGATACCTCCACTAAGCCCGTCACTATCGATGGCAAAACATCCAAAAAAGCCTAGAATGATTTTCAAATCTTCAACTCGTTTCCCCCTGATCTTCCTTTCCATCACGAATAGCAGGGTAGGACCTTCTTGTTTCACTAGCTTGCGAAGCTCGCGAACTATCGCAGGGTTCCCAAGCCCTCGATAGTACCAGTCATGGCATTCATTGACTCGGCAGGGCTGACTCGCAGCCGCTACCAAGGATTCAGAAGATGGTGGAGTGGGCTTTTTCTTCTTTAGTTCCCTCTCAAGGAAAGACTCAGTCAGATTCTTTGTGTCTTGATCAATTGGTTCGGGCACGCCCTCTCCATTGGCCTTGATGGCAATGGATTCGGCGTACTCTATGATGGCCAGGGGTTGCTTCACCACCTGGTGGTAAATCTGAGTCATCTGCGGCCCACCTTTGCGCTTGAGTGGCACCGGATTTTTGACAAGCGATGTCACCTCCGACTCTCCTTTCTGTTGAGAACTTGATGACTGGGATTCCCTCGTGCTCTGCTATTTATCATGCTTTTCCCTTGTCGTGTTCTCTCCAGAATTTGCCTTCTTGCAATCTTCCGGCGCCCGTAAAGAGGCCTTGAGCGGAAGTTCTCATCTCTGGTCCCAAGGGTGGGGCAGAAAAGGTCCGCATGACCAAGCCAACCACAAGAAAAGCAGGAGTGTGGGATTTGTTCATATTCGATGTCATACCGATCTATGCTCTTTCTCTTTGCCGAATTGATCAAGATCCATCTGCGGAGGGGTTTCTGGACTTCAATTGTTACCCTAGCTCGTAAGAAGCCCCCACCGGATCGTAAATACATCTCCTTTTTATGTGAAGTACATAGTGGTAATAGTTTCCTGGTTTTCTTTCCAAAAAATTTAGTTGCCATGCTTTACTAATCCTCACGCGAGTTAAATGCAGAGAACCACCACTTTCGTGTCACAACTTGCGGAAAACCACCATTTTACAAAACGTGACACTTTGACCGAACCGAGGAATTGATAGTGGCAAAAAACACTAAACCATTTTGTGAGCGTGTTTTGATGTGGCCGATCACTCGCGGGACGACAGCGGTGACGGCGCGGTGCTAACGGCCGTTAACAACCGTCACGGGTCGTTCGAAAGTGCCCGGTGCGGGCCAGTCAGATGCGCTGGCTGGCTCGTTCGTCCCGTAGCACGCGATCGGGCTCGGTTGTTCGCTCCTTGCCAGTTAGCCATCGCTCCTTTGCACCGCAACCCCAGCCCATTCGTTTTCCCATCGAATCCAAAAAAACCCGTTTTCCTACTCACACTGCATTCAGTACCCGTCATGTCGCTCGCACAGAAAACCACCACTCCTCTCACCCATCACCTCTCATCTCTCTCCTCTCACCAGTCACCACCCACCACTCACCATCGACACCGTCGGCACCGTCGCCTCCCTGATGACCCACAAGTATAGGGATCAATCGTAGTCCTTTCAATAAGTAAAAGTGTCAAACCCAACGAGGAGCAAAAGGAAATGACAAGCGGTTTTCAGCAATGTATTCTCCGCAAGCACTGAAATTATCAGTAACAAATAGTTTGGTAGCAAGGTAATTCGTAACGGGTAATAAGTAGCAAGTGTAACTGCAGCAAGGTGGCTCAATCATTTTTATAGCAAAGGATAAGCCTGGACAAACTCTTATATAAAGTAAAGAGCCCCCGAGGACACATGGAAATTATCATCAAATTAGTTTTCATCATGCTCATATGATTCACGTTCGCTTCACTACTTTGATAACTTGATATGTGGGTGGCTTGAGTGATATTCTTACTTGGACAAGCCTCCCACTTATAATTAACCCCTCTCGCAAGCATCCGTAAATACGAAAGAAGAATTAAAACAAATCTAACCATAGCATTAAACATGTGGATCCAAATCAGCCCCTTACGAAGCAACGCATAAATTTGATGAAATTATTTCCAAAATGGATTAAAAAATTAAAATTTGTTGTTTTTTTCAAATTTAAGAACCTTTTTTCAAATTTGATAAACTTTTTTGAAACGAATGTTTTTTTTTTCAAAATTGATGAACTGCTTTTTTCAAATTCACAAACTTGTCTCAAAAGTACATTGTTTTTTAGAATTCATGAGTTTTAGTTTTAAAGTGCACTGATTATTTAAATTAATAAACTATATAAAGTCGGCGGCAATGTCACTTTGCGAACGGGAAAAAGATGTAGCGATCCTCATTTTTTTGAGAGAGAAAGACAGCGATCCCTCATGAGTTTTTTTTACGAAGAAAGAGAGCGATCCTTCGTTTTTAGGGGTGAAGCTAAGTTTATTGATAAAAACCACATTTTGTGGAATACATTTCGGATCATGGGATTGCACAAGCCACACGTAAGGCCCCTGGCCTAATGAATGCGCAAACTTAGTTAGATTATGAGCCTCTATGTTTGACTCCCTACCTTCAAAGACAAAATTACAATTGAAACTACTAGCGATCCCTCGTGAGTGTAGCGAGTCAAGGGAGCTGTAGCCTTTTTTTGGGCCAGCCAAGACACGCACAACGCGCAAGCGTTGATTTCCCTAGCCGGCGCCAAAGGTGTTGACTAGGAGGGGAGCCCCTATTTGACACTCTTTTGCATCAAATTGACGGCGGAACGCACCGGAGAAAGCGTGACTGGACCGGCCCATCAAGAGGCACCGCGGGATGAAAAAGATAGCAAACTTTGCGAACGGGAAAAAGATGTAGCGATCCTCATTTTTTTGAGAGAGAAAGACAGCGATCCCTCATGAGTTTTTTTTACGAAGAAAGAGAGCGATCCTTCGTTTTTAGGGGTGAAGCTAAGTTTATTGATAAAAACCACATTTTGTGGAATACATTTCGGATCATGGGATTGCACAAGCCACACGTAAGGCCCCTGGCCTAATGAATGCGCAAACTTAGTTAGATTATGAGCCTCTATGTTTGACTCCCTACCTTCAAAGACAAAATTACAATTGAAACTACTAGCGATCCCTCGTGAGTGTAGCGAGTCAAGGGAGCTGTAGCCTTTTTTTGGGCCAGCCAAGACACGCACAACGCGCAAGCGTTGATTTCCCTAGCCGGCGCCAAAGGTGTTGACTAGGAGGGGAGCCCCTATTTGACACTCTTTTGCATCAAATTGACGGCGGAACGCACCGGAGAAAGCGTGACTGGACCGGCCCATCAAGAGGCACCGCGGGATGAAAAAGATAGCAAAACACAACAATGGCGTGATGCGAGGATTCGAACAGGAGACCGACGGCTTTCAATTGCGAGCTCACACCCACTCCACCACACAAGCTTTGTGTTTTATAATGCAGCACACAACCTAAAGAACTAGTGCTAGTGTAGCGAACTAGAATTAGTTAATTCAATGATATTTTTTATAAAAAATGTACTTCTTTTAAAGTGTATATTCTAAAAATGTACAAACAGTTTTTGAATTTCTGAACATTTTTTGGCAAAAGGAACATTTTTTGAATATGTGTACAAATTATGAAATTCTAAACAGATTTTGGAACCGCGAACATTTTTTATATTCTTGCAAATATTTGATAAAAGGAAAATTTCATGAAATTCCAATGAAAAATTTATAAGTACGATCATTTTTATAATTTATGAACAAAGATTGAAAAATGAAACTTTTCAGAAAATTCCAAACAAAAAAATGCAAACACAAAAATTTCTAAATTTTGTGACCAAATTTTGAAATTGTGAACATTTTTTGAGTTTTAAACAAATTTTAAAAGAACGTGAACTTTTCTTTGAATTGTGAACAAAATTTGGAAAATAGGAACATTTCCTAAACTGTGGTACTTTTTTTGAATTTGTGAACATAATTTTAAAAACATGAATATTTTTTTGAAATTCCTACACATTTTTTGTAACGTGAACATCTTTTGAATGTCTGAATTTTTTTTGATAAGAAGAATGTTTTTTAAAATCTGAACAAAATTTAAATTCTTTGAACGAAATAAAGGATAAAAGTAAATTTGAAAAAGTAAAACGAAAAAGAAACATAAAAAAAGATTAACAAAAAAAGAGAACAAAAAAGAAAACGAAAAACAAAAAGAAAAAGAAAAGGCAGGAAAAAACTGGTTTAGGAACCTTCTAGAAGGTTCCCAAAACCAGTCCCGAACTTGACAGAAGGTTCACAAAACCGGTGCTCTTGAACGCACAGATGGGCCAGCCCATTCGATCGATATCTGTGTGCGATAAGTGGACGATCTGCCGCAGAATGCGGCAGATAGGATTTTCCGACTAGGAGGCCCCAAAGTGGACCATGCTGGTCAGCTGCTCTGGCAAGCGACTCCCGTCCCGTGTTGGTCCAGCTCCGCGTACCCTGTGTCGGTCCGCTGCGATTTCACCGCCCGTGTGTCGCCTACGGGCAAGAGTGGAGGCGATTTGGGGCAGGTGGTGAAGCCACCGACGGTGGCGTCTTCCCTGCCGTCAAGCGAGGGCGGTGGCGGCGGCACAGGTCGGCCTCCCTTCTCCCATTCTCCCCCTGGTCTCTTCCTTCCCTCCTCTCGCATTTTTGTGGCGCGGCGGCTTGGGAGCATGTGCGCGGCTGTGGCTAGCGCCTAGCGGCGGGATGGCGGGTGGTCTTCAGGGGCACTGCGGTCCGACGGATTTGGTGGCGCGGTGACCTGGCTAGTTTGGGGTACACCGGTGGCTAGGCCCCGAGGGAAAGCAGCTGCATGAGGAGGCAGACGGGAAGCAGGCGTGAGGATTTGGGCGTGCTTGCTGCCTGCGCGCGGTCGGCGTGCTTGCTGCCTGCATGCCTGCCACGGATGTTCCTGATATGTGCGTGATGGCAGGCCTGCCTGTTGTGTGCTTGCCATAGACATGCTTTGTGAACTCATGAGATCAGCAAATCGACCACTTGTCCTTTGTTGTAGTCACTAATTGCTTTTGAATTGGTAAATTAATATGCGCTATTGCTATTTTCGTTTCCTTTCTAATCATACTGCCTTGGTTTATTCTTTTATTTTGTGCTCTAGCTAATCGGTCTTTCAAACTGGAAAGAACTTCATGTATGCATGCAATTCCTATGTGGTGATTGGTGACTTCTGTTTTCTGTAGGTGAAAGCAAGCATCTGACATAGTGCATTTTTTATTTTTATTTAGTTTCAGAATTATGAAATTTACTTTTCCAGCAGGAAATTATACCTTTGTTGTGCTTGGACTTCACTCTGCACCCTTATATTGTTGACCATTTGATCATTACCTCCAAAGTAAGGTCCTGCTGGAAGCCTCGTATTCCTCAAATTCCAACACGTAAATTGTACGCCTAATTGATGACAACATCATGAAGATTTCTCGATTGATTGTAATTCTGGTTTAAAGGATGTTAAGGAATGAAGTGTGGACGAAATTGTTTTGCTCCTTAATCAACTAAGCCTCACTCATTATGTGATTTACAAAGTAGATATTCCTATCATTTTTTTCTCTACATTAAGTACTTGATAATAGTCTTTATATCGATGATATTCTACATTATAAGGGGTGTCGATTTAGTTGCCAAAAAATCTACAAGGTTAGCTTCAGCAATTAGTCCATATGCTTATTGTCTATCGTTCTTCCATTCTGTACAGTATGGTCAAATTATAAAGTACTGTACCTATTTCGTGCTTATATATGATTTTGTGCTTGGGATAGAAATGGAAATATGGAAATTGAAATTGATAGTGTTTGTAGATTCACTCATTGTTTTTAGCTCGATGAGAGTATTCATTTGTGGATAGTGGACATGGTTATCTATATAACATGGCAGAGTATTCAGACATATAGTTAATTCCTAAGGGTAAGCTGACACCTACTTGAGCATATGTTCGTTAAACTAACACATATGATGGGGCCAGCTTTTGGTAAAAGTGTCATCGTGTTAGTGTATTGTTGTATACACACTAACATCTACTATATCACCTAGCGATGGTCCTGAACACACACAACTAGCGATGAAAACACCAAACCGAACATCATAAACCGAATAAACCAGGAATATCGGCCAACTCTGTTCAATTCGATTCTTCGATTTTCGGTGTAAAAGTGCTCACCTCTAACCGTAATAACCTGAATAATAGACTTAGCTCGCTACCGAAGAACGGCGCGGTGCACGTCACCCTCTAGTCCGTTTGCATTTACCTTCTTTTAAACGGTTTGACCTTGGCATAACTTGTGAATATATACCCGAAGTTTCATGGACTAGAAGTAAGAAACCGAGAACCACTCCCTTAATCTGACCCCCTTGGTCCACTGTAGCTGTAGGCAGTAGCATAGCCTTAGTTTACTGAAGTTGTAAGCGGTAGCATAGCTACCCTTCTACCTTCTATCTGAATGCAATGCTGTGATTATGTAGTGATAGCCTACATTTTTGTGGTAAGTTCCTCCAGTCCCACCCTCAATGTCAGCAGCATTGTTGCAAGGCACATGGCGGTGGGCTAGGGTTAGATTGCAGGAAAAAAAAGCAACAAATATCAACCAAGGATGAAGATGAGGTCCATTAGATAACCGAATGCAAATTTGACTGCTTGTTTTAACATATTTCAGTGTTTCATGCATTTAGATAGTTCATCCATTAATAGTAATGTGTGCTATTATCCACATTTGTAATCCTCTGCTGTTGGTTATTCTTTTTCAGTACGACATGGAATCCAGATGGGTTATACCGCTTGTGGTTATTTTGCTTGCATTGCAAATTCACCCCGTTCGCTGTCGGCAAGAGCCAGCGCTTTCACCGTGTAACTCCACACTTGTTATTGCCAAGTACCCCTGGTACACCCTTGCATCTGTTTTAGTGATTTTGCTTGTGTTTATAGTGGAATTCTTAAATTAATAAGAAAATATTAACGACTATTTTGATGAACATTTGCAGTGATAACACCACCATAGTTTGCTCCCGAATGGAATCCACGAAGGACCAGCTTGTCCCTTGGCTATCTTTCACCGTGTCCTTCGTAATATTATTCTGCCCATTGTAAGTTATATTCGTATTTTTATATTTGTACTATATTATAAACAGTAGCTGCTACTGAAATATAATTTAATATTTTTCAGCTTGCGTATCAAAGATGTCACATAATATTTTTCAGCTTGCGTATCAAAGAGGGCAGGCCTGGCGCAGTGGTGAAGTCCTCCCCACTTGTGCCAAGAGGTCCTGGGTTCGAACCAGCCTCTCTGCATTGCACTTTGCAGGGGTAAGACTAGGTTCCTATAATCCCTCCCCAGACCCCACCTTGTGTGGGAGCTTCTATGCACTGGGTCTGTCCAGCTTGCGTATCAAAGAGTTGAAGGCCAATCCACGAACTGATGCGCAAACCTTCTTTTGGTGGTTTTTGTTTGTTGGTTTTCTGGATTATATTCTCTGGATCTGGTATTTTGAGGAATGCTCTGATCCACATTATTCAGCATATCCTGTGTTACTGACCTGCTGTTTTGGGTGCGGTATACACCTGATCTTCTCTCTTATAGCTACAGTGATGACTTGGAATTCTGGGGTAATACAATTTACTGCTATTATTTAAATGCAATCCTGCATGTGTTACATGTCTACGTAAATATGTTTATATGACTATTTCTTTGTTTATATAATATTTAAATTGTAGGATCAGCGAGTACGATGGGGCATTATACTTACATTCTTGGTCTTTGTCGGTGGTGGAATTTTTCATAAAATACAAAGACAAGCCCTTGGCTGGATGGGAGTAGCACTAAGTGTACTGTCTCATTCTTTCCGTATTGGATCCACGGTCTGTATTATTTCTAGTTGTTTAGACACTGGTACTGCCTTTACTAATTCCATTTATGAGGGAACAAATTTGAAGTGCCCATGGTCTCTGTTTCTATTGTTAGATCTAGATTATTAATCATACTTCCGTAAGATGCATGTTAACGGTTTTACATCATGTTTGATGACTTAAGTATGAGGCATCTCCAGTTTAATTACAAAACCACTCATTTTCAGTGTCAAATTTTCTTACAAGAACTTATTCCCATTTTGATTTTTACCGTGCTGCCGACTACTGTGCTCTTGACCTTAGTCTGGAATTATCTCCTCATTGTCCCCTTATATGCAACATAGGGAATATCAGAGCTGTTGTTATTTTTGCATGTTTTATTTCAGACAAGTATATATTTTTAAAAATCATGTTGACAGTCAGACAAATTAAGCTCCGATGGATCTGTATAAACTAAACGGAGGCACATTCTTATGGTATTAGTTTGCATTGCTACGATTCTAGTGTTATCTCTCTATGTTTTCATAGTTTCTAGCTAGACTATATGAAATCTCCGTGTATAAACAAAATAAGATGTATAGATACTTTTAGTCATAAAGTCGTATTCTACAACTAAAAAAACACAACCTGCTGTGATCCCAGGAAAAAAGAATATGTAAAGAATATACATATTGGACAACACGGAATCATATATTACCTCCGTTCCAAAATTCTCGTCTTAGATTTGTCTAGATACGGATGTATCTAACACTAAAACATGACTAGATACATCCGTATCTAGACAAATCTAAGACAAGAATTTTGGGACGGAGGGAGTGATTTTTAATTCCCATGGTGGATCATAATAAAACTTATGTATCAAGAAAGAAAAAAATATTCTAGATATTGCTAGCATTTACATAATATAGGAGACTGGTTTGCTAGTCGTGCATATTCTTATTGTAAGAAATTAAATTGGTGAAATTTGAGTCACATAGTGATTCTAGAGTATTGTTCAAGTCTGCAGGTGTGGTACGGGTAAAAGAAAATGCAGCTACTTTTGTTTTTCACTTGAATGCACTATGATTACAGACCATTCCTGTTTTATTTCTTTAAGGAATATCCTTATGGTACTGAACTCTACCTTTGCGTGGAGTCACTGTGGCATTGAACTAAACATATCATCTCGTTGTTTTTGTATGTAGGTGTACTACGCCAAGATTAATCGGTGTCTGTTTGTTGCCTCCATGGTGGGGTCAGTAAATGGATTCTTGTGGCTTATCCATCCTCAGCTATGCATTTCAAAGGAATACAAGGTACGAATTAATTATATTATGGATAGTTATGGTGCATATATATGTCTTCAGTTTTTACGTTGCTCCATTCTTTCCCAATGTGTACCAAGCAATCTTCTAAAGTTCTAATGCAACTTTTATGCTTCAAATATGTTGGTAAGTAACCAGTATATAGTTGATTTAGAAAAAAATAGTATATTTTTAACATTTTATCTCCACAGAATTATGTCGCCATCTCCTTGATGGTAACCGGTGACCCCCAACTTCGTGGCGTATTAAGATGAATTCGTTGGTGATTAAAGTGGTGATTTAGATTGAAACACACTTATCACCAAATCTTGTTTCACTGGATCAATGTGCAAGAAACAGATATATTCAAGTGTAACTAGCTCGGTGCTCGTGGTTGCTACGGAATCACAAATAAGCTGAGTTAGAGTGGCATGAAAGATCAATGGAAAAGCATAAGTGTAGTATGACCGCTTCATGGGTACAATGAGAAAAAAATAAGACAAGGAGGCAGTTCCAGGCAGTGACTAAAACAATCATGGGAGGGTTTGAAGATTTAAATCTACATGAAACTAAAATTTTGAGATGCTGAAGGATAGGCACATCGAAGAAATACGACACAAGGAAAACGATTGGGAAAGAAGGAAGCTAGGCCCAACAAGAATGAAGAGTGAGGAGTGAAATCACCCCCAAATCCAGTCTTTATAAGTAGGAAAGACATATTATTGCTAAGAACTCATTTTTGTTTTTGTATATGATGATGTAATCATTAAATTAGCTTGACCTTATGAATGTAGTTCATGTTTACTTACATGTTATAATAATCAGGAATTTGGAGCAACAAACACAACGCTATCTTCCCATGTTGAGTGGAGGTGCATATATGCATAAATTCCTCCACATGCTGATTCATCAAAAGTATTTGCCAAATCCTGATTCTGAAAATTCAAAACAATTTTCTCCATCTGATTAGTTGTCAAATATAAATTCCTCCCATTAATTCTCCACCATTAACTCTGTTTTGATGAGGGCTTAAAGACATTAG